>NC_142760.1:36836863-36984363 GCF_054948205.1 Urtica dioica subsp. dioica
ATGAATATGAGCTACATGTATTTCCTAATCAAGTGATGAAAATGTACGTACCTTAACTGGAACTCCTTTAACCCCGTTACATGGAATTTTACCCTTCTTCCACCGTGACTCTTTGCACGTCGGACATTCATCTAGATCTTCATACTCGTGTCTATATAAAACACAATCATTTGGGCACGCATGGAATTTCTCGTACTTCATGCCTAATGTACCCAAAGTCTTCTTTGCTTCATACATACTTAAAGGTACTTTATTGTCTTTCGGAAATGCATCTTTCAGTGTTTCCAACAATAGAGTAAAACTAGTGTTTGTCCAACCCCCCGACGCCTTCAAATGAAATAATGTAACTAAAAATGACAACTTCGAATAGCTTGTACACCCTTCATATAATGGTGTCTCCGCATCATTCATCATGGACTCAAACAATTCCGGTCGCTCAACAAAATCGTCCTCCAAATCATTCATCATTCCGCACATATCATCAATATCATCTTCAACATCATCCTCATTTGCCGTAGAACGAAAAACCTCACCATGGTAGAACCATCTTTGATACGAGGTCATTATTCCATATGCAAACAAATGGGTCCGAACGACATCAATCGAAAAATGTCTATGATTTCCACATTTAATACAAGGACAACGAATAGATTTCAAATCTACCATGTTCTCTCTAGCAAAATCACAAAACTCATCTACACCTTTCCGATATATCTCATTCAATCTATTCTCCCACATCCACTTCCTCATATTCATAGAAAAACCCTAATTATACAAAAAATTACCAATTCTAATTAGTAAACTATCAAGAGAACAACAATTAGAAGAAGTTAAAGAAGAACTTACAAGATTTGAATGTGTAGATGAGACTAGTAAACGAGGACGCTCTAGAATGAGTAAAAAAGGTACTGGAAATATTTTTTCGAGTGAGGTTATGAGAGAGTTCAAAGTGAAAAAGACCAGAAATGAGAATTTATATCACCAGTCTCGTGTCACTCGCCGCGGTGAACTTTCTACTTCGCCGCGGCGAGACATTCTACAACGCTTACCATAAGCGTTGTAGAATGTCCTCGCCGCGGCAAAAATATGCGTTCGCCGCGGCGCCATATCACGCCGCGGCGAGGTACAAATCCCGCCGCGGCAGGAGTCCTGCGCCGCGGCGGGAACAAGTCGTCGCCGCGGCGAAAAACTTACCGAGAGCACCATATTCCAGACATATACTCTCGCCGCGGCATCATACAATTCCCGCAGCGGCGAATGTATTCCTCGCCGCGGCAGGAATTAGCCTTCGCCGCGGCGAGGCTTCTACAACGCTTACTTAAGCGTTGTAGAAAGGTCTCGCCGCGGCGGAAATTGTATATTGCCGCGGCGAGGACATCTAGGGTTACCTCGCCGCGGCGATGCCACATTTTCGCCGCGACGAGAAGTTTCTGGGTAACTCTCGCCGCAGCGAGAATTTGGTTTCGCCGCGGCGAGGATCCTACAACGCTTATTCTAAGCGTTGTAGAATCATCTCGCCGCGGCGAGAAATACACTTCGCCGCAGCGAGATCCTACAACGCTTAGAATAAGCGTTGTAGGAGCGTTAAAAAATCTGAAATTTTCAAATTTTTTTAACTACCCGCGCCCATTCATATCTATACTTAGGGTTTTTTTTCCCTCTCGTCTCTCTCTCTCCGCCACTCTCTCTCTCTCGGCCCCTCTCTCTCTCTCCGTCCCTCACTTCGCTGAACTACCGCGCCCTCCCGCGCGTTCTCTCCGACCCTCAACTCCCTCTCCTCGCCGTGCGCCGCGCCCATGCCGCCCTCTCTCACCTCGCCGTGCGCCCACGCCGCCCTCTCTCACCTCGCCGTGCTCCTACGCCGCCCTCTCTCACCTCGCCCTGTGCCCACGCTGCCCTCCCTCGCCGCGCGCCCTCACCTTGCTCGTGCCCACCCTCGCCGCGCGCCCTCACCTCGCCGCGCGCCCTCACCTCGCCTCACCACCTTCTCTTCGCCGCCCTTGTGCTCGTCCAACTCCGGGTAATGTTTTTGAACATTTTTACATGAACTTATTTAGTGTGAATTCGATATTGATTTGAAATTAGGAGATATTGTATTGGATTTGAGTTTATTGAATTGAAGTTTGATATTGATTTGATTTGAGAAATATATTTGATAGTAGATTGAATTGGGATTGAAATTGTGTTTTTGTTTAGAATCGGATTGGATTTGAGTTTATATTGTGATTGGAGTTGAGTTTATATTTGATTTTTGTTACATTTGAGTTGAAATTTTGATAACATTTGAGTTGAAAATTGAAATTATGATTTGAATTTTGTTTATTAGATTCAATGTCGTCCACTACTACTACTTCTAGCGGTAGTGGTAAAAGAAAAATTAGAAGACAACTAGCGCTTAACTCCGATGAACAAGGAAAACGAAGAAACACTCTTATTGGTCGGGTTAATAAGGCTAAAACACTTGGTAAAAAAATCCCGGTACAATTTGATGATAAAGGGCAACCAATCGGTAAAGAGGGTGATGAGTTGTCGAGTTACTTTGGCGTGTTAGCAAGAGAACACGTTCCACTTTCGATGCGTGATTGGAGATGTAAAGACAACGCCCAAATTAAAGAACGGATTTGGAACGAAATGCAAGAAGGATTTACGATTCCTATCGAACAAAAACATGATTGCCTTATGAGAGTCGGAGAAGCCGCAAGGTTATTTCGTCATGAGATATACAACGATCTACTCAAAGACATAATCAACGAACCAATCGCCTTAAAGAGACCGGCTTGTATTTTGAAATACTATACAAGTATCACCGAAGAAGATTGGATAGCATTTATTCAGTATAGGCGAACCGAAATGTTCAAACAAACATCGGAACATGGGAAATCAAATATCGGAAAAAGTGTGTACAAATCTCGAACGGGCCGAAATGGATATCGAAAGCTTGATCAAGAAAAGGTTAGATTCATTTTTTTCTTTTAGTTATTTCAAATGTTGCAATTATTTTTTAATTTATTATATAATTACTTCTTACTAGCATGACGAAACGGGGGAATGGCCTACGAAAGAGGAACTTTGGATTGACTCGCGAATGAAAGACGTAGATAACTACAAGGATGAGAAAGACAAATTGATGGGAGAAAAAATCGTAAGTTCTTTACCTTTGTTATAACAATTAACCTTGTAATTTTATTTTCAAATAATTTTATGTGTAGAAAACGTTATCCCAACAAGCATCGCAAGGGACATGATTGCCGGAATCGGGAAAGAGTGTTTTGCAAGAAGCTTTGGGAACGTCGCGAGTTTGCGGTCAATCCAAACACACGTCGCGTTTTAAGTATTTTGTTCCTCCAACGCCCAACGAAGAACTAATGAAGATGCGTCGGGAAATGAGCGAGTTAAAGTCTTTGGTGATGAAGGCCTTCGGTGGAAATGGTAGCATTAATGTCGAGTCGCCTAGTGTCGAGCAAGTGGAAGGGAATCTCAACGCGAAGGTTGTTGATGATAAAGAGATGGCAAATGTTGAAGAACACGTCAATGAAGCGGTCTCTTTAGGTATGTTTAATTTTTTTTATCTATTTATTAAAGATAAATGTTTTGGTATTAAGTTATTGATAAAATTCTTGATTCGCTTAGAACACGACGATGTTGATGATCGTCCGAAGATCGATCCTATCATTGTTGATGATCGTCCGAAGATCGATCCTATTGTTGTGGAAAAACCCAATAGTGTTCGTGCTAGTTGCTCTTTGAATCCAACCACGCCGGTGACACCGAGTTCGGATGAAAGCGTCGAGTGTCTTCTTTTCATTGATGACACCGAGTTTGGAGGCACAATTCATGTTGCAAATGGGCGAGCGTACATGAATGGAGGCGTAGTTCATTTCTCACCTTTGGAGGAAGGAAATTTACGCGTGGCCGTTTTGGGGGTTTTGATTAAAAAAGCAAAATTGCCAATTCCCACCGAAGAAGCTCAAACCGTTGAAGATGCTATAGGCGAGTTTGTCTCGTGGCCAAAGAGACTCATGGAAATGAACTCGGGAATAGAGAGTCGCGGTCCGGTTGTCAAACAACTCTCAAAGCTCGGTTTTGAGAGTGAAGCTAGCATCGATGATGCTAAGAAGATTCCGTACAAGGTGATTAATCCCAAGTATCGATTGCTCGCTCAACATGCCAACAAAGTAATGTTACCGGAAGGGGATGTGATTATGGTCGATGTTAGTCCAAGTCTCGCGGCTATCCCGATTCCTGTGTCATTTGAAGACATTTCCGATTTTTTGCAATACTTGGAAATTGGCGCGGGGAGCATAACGGTTTATATGGAGTAAGAGTTTTCTTTATATGCGTTTTTTAATATCAATATTCAATATTTAGTGTTTTGATCAACTAAATATTTGTTTGTCATAGCTATCTACGCTCGAGGCTAGAAAAGGCGAAGAAGACTCGAAATTATTGTTTTATAAATCCGAGCTTAAGTTCGTATATCGAAAATGACGACGAGGAGGCTTATTTGTCAAAACGAGTCAAGGACGTTGGAAACGTGGTACGAGATTGCAAATTTGGTGAATTAGTTTTGATGCCGTATAACAAAGGTGCGCATTGGATGCTCGTTGTCCTCGACCTTTGGAGAAATAGCGCTATGTTCTTTGACCCGTTGAGAAATAAAATCCCAATCGATTTAAATCGATTGATAAAAAGGTAATATTTTGATTTCTTAAATAATTTTCATTATAAATCGTTCTAGATGTTTTTTCTCTTATAATCTCCGTGTTATATAGGGTTCTTGTTGATTTCAAGATCGAGCATCAAAACGCCCATAGTAACGGGCAATCAACGTACATCAAGGCTTGGGACGCTCCGAGACAAACGGGAAACACGGAATGCGGGTATTTTGTCATTTCTTATATGCGTGATATAGTCGTAGGAGGTGTAGGAAAATTAGAAAATAAGAAATCCTATACAAAGGAGGATTTAGAGAGAGTTAGGGAAGAATGGGTAAGTTATGTACAAACATTTATTAACTGTGATGATTAGCTAGTTTTTTTGAAGATGTATATATTAGATTTTGAATGTTTTGAAGATGAATGTATATATTAGATATTTTTTGTATTGAAGATTATTTTCAGGTGCTAGTATCGTGTAAAAAACATATTCTGGATTGAAAATAAATGATTCTCGCCGCGGCGAACTTTTTTTCTCGCCGCGGCGGGAAATATTATTCGCCGCGGCGAGACAAGATACCGAGAGCAGGCAAATTAGAAATCTTAGTCTCGCCGCGGCGAGATTTTTTCTTCGCCGCGGCGAGTTTTTTAAAAAAAATTCATCCCCTTCCTACAACGCATGATAATCCGTTGTAGAATAATCTCGCCGCGGCTAAGATTTGACTTCGCCGCGGCGAATTTCTCGCCGCGGCGAAGTGTATTATTCGCCGCGGCGAGTTGATTCTACAACGGATTATTTTCCGTTGTAGAATGTTCTCGCCGCGGCGTGGAACGTACCTCGCCGCGGCAAATAACTCGCCGCGGCGACGTATATTTCGCGCCGCGGCGACGTGCTTCTACAACGGATTGAAGATCCGTTGTAGAATATGTCGCCGCGGCGCGAATTATACGTCGCCGCAGCGAGATGTTTGAAAATGTTTAAAAATTACACAATGGATTCAACCCGTTGTAGAAGCTTCTACAACGCTTAAGAATCCGTTGTAGAAGCTTAGTTTCTACAACGGATAATTAAGCGTTGTAGAAAGCTGTTGGATTCTACAACGGATTTTTAAGCGTTGTAGAAGCTTCTACAACGCAGGATTCTACAACGCTTAAGAAGCGTTGTAGAATCATTCTACAACTGTTTTTAAGCGTTGTAGAATCCTATTTTTGTAGTAGTGCGACATTCCTCTTTGCAGTCACTCAGACTCATATTGACGTTCTCTGAATAAGACCACGTATTCATTAGTGCGAATACGAGCTCGAATTCATCCCCGGCGCTGCAATTTGACGCCTTCTGCTCTATACAACCTTCTGAGTTTTTTCTTTTTTTTACATCGTCGCACGTCACTGCAGGAACGAGCACTGAGCCGCCGGGCAATCCATAAATGAAGCGGATATTCCCGGTTGAATTGATCTCGATGAACGAATAAGAATTGGAATCGATAGAAGAACAGGAAGAGTAGCTTTCGTTTTCGTTCGAGGTATAGCTGAACTGAATGTTGAAATAGGAGTCCCTCTTTGTAGGACTTCAAGTTGTTTCGTGTTGTTTGGGTCAACCCCGAATGTGAACGCTCCACGAGATGGATCTCCCGGGCCGAGCCACGATATGAGGAATCGTTTCCGAGGCTGAGTTTGACTCTTCAAGTCGAACAAGCCGATTTTCATCCCCGGGAGAATCGTGTCTGTCGGATGATCGAAACTCTGCCACAAGACCTGTCGACCGGCTTTTAGGACAAGATTTCCGGAGTCGAGAAGAATGAGAGTCGTATTCGGATATATCGCAGTTTGCTCGGAATTGACAGTGATAGAGGCTCCTCGTTCTCGCTGATCACCAAGAACCCATCCCGTGTGAAATTCAGATATCCCGAGGTGTCGTTGAGTGGATTTTCTCTGTTCGCGACCCAAACCATCTTCTGATCAAATAAGTCCATGCATCGAACTGTCAGATAGCAGTTGCTCGAGTAAAGAGGGTTGAAGAATCCAAACCGGAAGAATTGGTTTGGAGACTCCAAGACCTGCCCGTCTTTGAGGAGTTGACCGGCATTTAGAGTGTTTGTTGCACTTGAACATGGATCAACTGAAATAGCCAAACCAAGGACAAGCAAGAAAGAAGAGCCAATTGGCTAATTATGATTCTCATCTTTGGAAATTTTTGGGATCCCTAAAACATGAGGTGATTCTAACGTACATGGGTTTGTTTCCTGGGAATTTCCTGCTCTAAACTATTTCACAAATGGAAAACTGTTATAAGGTCAGTCTCAAGGCTTCATCAATAGGCTCGAGTACAGGAATCAGCAGATGAAATCAACCGTTGGCACTACTACAAAATTGATTTTATGATGCGCAAGACTATCAGATGCGACTAGTCACATCTAAAAGTCGCATCTAAATAACTTTTAGATGCGACTAGTCGCATCGGATAGTCAATCGGAAGCCGAGAAAATTCGCTCAAACAGTCTTTTAATTTTGACAATTCGATGCGACTAGTCGCACCTGAAAGTGTGTTGAAACTTTCAGGTGCGACTATGTCGCATCAGATAGTTTTAAATTTTTAGGCGGGCATCATCTCCCCCTCTTTTATTTCATTAATCTGACGTGGCGAATGAAATTTTATTTTTTTTAATTATAATCCGGTGCGACTAGTCGCACCTGAAGAATTATCAGGTGCGACTAGTCGCACCTGAAAAGTTATCAGGTGCGATTAAGTCGCACCTGAAAAGTTATCAGGTGCGACTAAGTCGCACCTGATTATTAGGATTTGTTTAAAAACCCAAGTCGCGATCCTTTCTTCTCCAGCCGCTCAAATCAAATTTTTTCACTCAGCAAATCCTTTCCTCTCTGCAAATCCATTCTCCGACCACCCTCTCCTCCGTCCACCCAGCTCTCCTCCGTCCCTCTCTTCTCGGCCTCTTCCTTCGCCGACCACCACGCCACGTACACATTCGGTCCTCCGTGCGTCTCTGGTCCTCCGCCTCGTACCCGGCCACCGGACCTCCGCCTCATCCGGCCACCGGACCTCGCCAGTCACCACTGCCTCTCTCTCTCACTCAGTATTTCTCTCTCTCACTCCCTCTCTGCCTCGCTCCCTCTCTGCCTCGCTCTCTCTCACTCTGTCCTGCGCTCACAGCTCCGGCTCACAGCCGTCGTCCTGCGCTCAGCCCCGGCCCCGCTGTCGAGTTCCTGTCCTCCGACCACAGCTCCGGCTCAGCACCGGTATTTCTCTCTCTCTCTCTTGGCCTCGAGCCCCTCCGACCACTCTCACTCTCACTCTCACTCTCCAGCTCTCTCTCTGCCTCACTCTCACACCTCGGCATCTCTGGCTCACTCTCATTCTCTAGCTCTCTCTCTGCCTCACTCTCACTCTCTCCGTCAGGTCATCGTTAGCTCTTCCGGCCGAGCTTCCGACCGCCGCGCGCTCAGCCTCGACACCTCGGCGTCTCTGCCTCGACGCGTGCTCAGCCTCGGCGTCGCTGCAATCCCGGTAAGCTCTCTCTCACCGCCTCTCTCTCTCTCTCTCTCTCTCTCTCTCTCTCTCTCTCTCTGACTGAACCGAGAACCGAGAGCAGGGCTGCTGCTGTCCCGAGTTGTCCTCGACGAGTCTGATCTCATCCCCGGCCCTGCTGTCGTCCCCTGTCCTCGACGAGTCCCTGCCTCGTCCCCTGTCCTCGACGAGTCTCTCTCCCCGCTGCACCGAACCGTTGCTGCCTCGATCCCTCCTCCGCCGTTTCACCGAGCCGTCCCCTGTTGTCCCGAGCTGTCCAAGTAAGTCTAGCTTTTTTTTTAAAAAAAAAATTTGTTTGTTATATAAGATGGCTGTTAGTTTAGTTAGTTTAGTTAATTAGGTTAGTTGATATAAAATGTTAGTTAGTTAATTAGTATGCAAATGTTAGTTAATTAAATAGATATGTTAGTAACTAATTATTTAGAATGTTAAGTGTTAGTATGTAAATGTAAATGTTAGTTAATATAATTGTAGTTAATCATTGTAAATTTTAATTACATAGTTAGTAATATGTTTAGGTTCTTTAATTTAATTTTGAATAGTATGTTAATTGTAATTGTAAAGAAATTGTAATTAATTACAATGTTTAGTAATGTGTTTAGGTTAGTGTTTAGTTTAAATTTGTTTTGTTTTAATTAGTTTTGATTTATTGTAATTTATCAATTAGGAATTGTAATTAGTCGAATAATTACATGAATAGGTTGTTTAGTTTAAAATTATTTAATGAAATTAAAATTTTAATTGTAACATGCTACTTTGAAGTTGATTAGTAATTGTAATTGATAATGTCACATGTTTAGTTTTATTTGTGTTTTGTGACATGTTTTTATTTTGATTTAACAAGAAATGAAATTGTAAGTTTAAATAAGAAAAATAGTTTGTGACATGTTTTGATAGTTTGTGATATTTTGTTTATTTCGATTTTTCATTTATAAATGTTTTGATCGAACCACGGAGGTTCGGTTTAGGGCTGGGCTAATTTATAGGATAGTTCTGGATGGTTTGTGTATGTTTTTAAATAATTTTGCAGGTTTTTGGTTTGTCAGTATAATAGGGGAAACTCTGCCGAAATTTCGATAGAGTTTCGAATTAATTAGTTTAAAAACTCCCAACTTATTCAATCCGAGCTCAAAATAACATAGAATTCATAATCTCTCTTGTTCTCCGTCGTCCTTTATCAATAACTCTTCCAAACTTTCATTTCTCGCTCTCATTCAGCGAAATGTCCAATCCAAGTAGAGATTGGATCATGGAGAATAATCGGGTGACATTGCAGTACAAAACCGGTGTTAACGAGTTTATTCGCGCTGCAAGAAGATTCCCTAACGAAAAATCCAAATATCGGTGTCCTTGCAAACCTTGCAACAACGTGAGATGGCACGACATCGGGGTTGTCAGGAATCATTTGCTGAACAAGGGGTTTACCCCTGGCTACACAAAATGGTATCATCACGGCGAGCTTGAGCGTGTCGTCCTTCCTTATGAAGAAGATTCCATCGGAGGAACAGATCAGAGAGGAATAGGAGGATTGCACGGTGTTGTGGAGGATATCAGGGATCACAAGGATTTCGACGATGCTACGGAGCCGACCCAGAGCGAGGTGCGTGCAGAGGAGCAAGTGGAAGACCTCTTTGCCGAGTTGGAAGCTGAATTGTACCCTGGATGCAAAGAGTTTTCTTCTTTGTCCTTCTTGGTTTCGTTGATGCACCTCAAAGTCACGAACCATTGGACGAACAAGTCGTTCACAGAACTCTTGCAGCTCTTGAAGAAGTCTCATCCAGTTGGTAATCGAATTCCGGAGAAGCATTACGAGGAGAAGGCGAAGCTGAAGCGTTTTGGCATGGGATACGAGATGATCGATGCGTGTATTAACGACTGTGTCCTATTTCGAAAAGATCTCGCGGAAGTCGACGTGTGCCCAGTATGCAACGAGAGCAGATGGAAGCCAACTGGGAAGATGATACCGAAAAATATTTTGCGATATTTTCCCCTGAAAGATCGATTGAAGCGGTTGTACGCGTCTCGACACACGTCGCTTCTGATGCAGTGGCACGAAAGAGATCGCGTCAGGGAAGTTGGTGTTCTACGACATCATGCGGATGGTACGACGTGGAAAAACCTGGACGAGAGATACCCAGGCTTTGCTGCAGAGCCTCGAAACGTGCGGCTTGGACTAGCTGCGGATGGATTCAATCCGTTCGGAGAAATGAGTTTATCGTACAGCATGTGGCATGTGGTACTAACTGCGTACAACTTGCCGCCTTGGTTGTGCATGAAGAAAGAGTACTTGATGATGACGCTTTTGATCCCGGGGCCTCACTCACCAGGAAAGGACATGGACGTGTTCTTGCAGCCAATTGTCGAAGAGTTTAAAGAACTGTGGGAGACCGGATTCCGCGTTCGAGATGGCGCCAACGATGAAGTGTTTCGATTGCATGCCGCGCTACTCTGGACGATTAACGATTTTCCAGCTCGATCCTATTTATCGGGATAGAGTGGCCAAGGGTATCTCGCTTGCCCGACGTGCAACCTTGACACGCCGTCTTTGAAAGTCAGAAATAGGATCGTCTACTACGACCATCGTCGATTCTTGCGTACGCGTCACCGATTGAGAAAAAGAACCGATCACTACAAGGATCGCCATGAGAAACGCAGTAAACCCGAGAAGTTAACTCCGCAAGACAGACTCGCTCAGTTGGCTAGTGTGTCTTGCACGACAACTGGCAAACATGCTGGCTCCGTGGGCAGAAAACGAAAGCGAGCCGAGTGCGAACTAAATTGGGCCAAGAAAAGCATCTTTTACGAGTTGCCGTACTGGTCAGATTTGGAGTTGAAGCATAACATGGACTTCATGCACATAGAGAAGAACGTGTGCGAGAATCTTCTCGGAACCTTGCTCAGCTTAGAAAAGAAGAACTACGACACAGATAAGGTGAGGTTTGATTTGATGGACTTGGGCTAGACCAGAAGGCTCTATTGCGGAAGCTTATGTTGTAGAAGAAGCTCTGACGTTCGTTGCAAGGTATCTTGAAGATAAAAAAAGTGTAAATGAAGTTCAAGTGCGAGAGCTCTCTGTTTTTCGATCTGAGATGTGTATGCCTTATGGGATGATGAAACCGATAGTATTAGACGATGAACAGAAAGAGAACGCGGAGTGGTACATCTATACCAACTGTCCTGAAGTGGATCCATATTTGACGTAAGTTATCGTTGGGAATGTGTTTCAATTCATTCTTTTTATATATTGCTATTGAAGTAATGTTTTTAATAACAGCGAGCATTTGGATCTCTTAAGCGAATCTGGAGTTCGCGATATTGAAGCGGAGCATAAAAAGAGGTTCAAAATTTGGTTTGAGAAGAAGGTAATAACACAATATCAATGCAATTTTTTTTATAAACGCACAAGTGCTAATCAATGCTTTCTTTCGTAATAAGATTTTTGATATGAAAGCTAGTGGTTCTGACGTGTCTGACGAGCTCTATTCGCTTTCTATCGGTTCCCTTCAAGTCGCCTATCAATATCCGAGCTGCTTTGTAAATGGCGTGAAGTTCATCACTCGTCGTCGCGATAATCAACGAGTCACTCAAAATAGCGGTGTATGTGTACTTGTGGATGATTTCACTTACTATGGTCAAATGGGAGACGTCATCGTCGTGAACTATAGGCATAACCGTAGTGTTGTATTGTTCAAATGCATTTGGTACGGTGACAAGTATCATGCAAACCGACTAGTGCACACCGATAAGACTACTGGAGAAACGAGTGCTTATACTGCGAAACAGTGGTTTAAAGAGGAGCCGTACGTACTCGCGACTCAAGTCAAACAAGTTTTTTACATCGAAGATCTTGTTAAAGGCGGCGACTGGGAAATCGTCCAGGAATGCAATCATCGAGGGATTTGGGACATTCCTGAAGTTGACCCCTCCAACTCAGCCTCGATCCCATTGACTATAGAGTTGTCAAACATCGAGCGTTTGAATCATCGACACGAAACCGATGAAGCTGAGTTAGTGACTGTCGTTGACGATGATGAAGAAGACGATGATGAAAATGAGAGACGAGTCGTTTTTTAGGGAGAAGATGTTGATGTCGATATAGAAGATGACATTAAAATTATAGGCATAGATGACGATGAATGAGTAATATCTTTTTTGTATGTTTATTTACTATATAATGTAACCACGGTTTTCCTCCGCCATATGTGAGGTCTGTTAATAATAAAATCCGTGGTGCCGTCCACGTTTTTTTTAAACAGAAAACTAATATTTATTTACTAATATTGTTCACATCTTACAGGATGTCAGATGCAGGTGGAGATGAGTCTCCGCTACACCGTTCTGGAACAGGTGGAGATGAGACACGGGGTTCCCAAGGTCCTAAGAAAACAAGGGGACCAACAAGCGGCTCTACTTCGGCAAAAGCAGCGCTTGGGGTACCCGATGCGAAAGTTGTTAGGTATGACCCAATCAACCAAACCTTCTACCAGGACGTAAGGAAAACAATAAACAAGGTAGGAGTATTCAACAACCGCGTCGGCGCTTTGGTGAAAGTCCATATCCCGGTCACACTTCGTGATTGGAACGAAGTGACACCCCAGATGTTGGGCAATATTCTGAGCGCACTTCATTCCGAGTACACTTTCGTGTACAAAGATGATGAGACCGAGGAGCTGCTTCCGGCGGATTGCTATCGTCATCAGATTGACCAGACTATCATTCGCGATGCAAAGCGAATGAGGCGTAACCAAAAGTTTAGATTATCAGCGACTTTCTTAGGCAAATGTTGTTGGCAAATGAATGTCGCCAAGAAAGAAATCCCAAAAGGATATCAAAAAGACGATTGGGAGAAGGTGATAAAGGAGTTCGCAACTGACAATTGGAAGGTAATGTATAATTCACAAAAAATATGTTATCTTCTATGAAATCGAATTATAACGCAATTTAATATGTGCAGAAAAAGTCTACTCGCAACAGAGACAATTCAAAGAACAAGAAAACGAAGTCCACACAATGGTCGATTTATTTTTTGGCTCATCGACATTTGAACGTAAGTTTATTCTAATTTTGTAATATTTTTTTTGCAATAAATACATTACTCATATTTTCATAAGAACTGCAGAGTAGGGAAGATGGGACTTTGGCCTCGGCGTTAAACACGTGGGAGAAAAAACATCAAGATGATCAAGGCAATTGGACGACAGCTTGGGCGCAACAAGCATTTGTAAGTTACTTGTGTTAATTACTTAATAAACAAGTTTCGATAATCTTAATAAATTTTTTAACATATGTTTGAAGGCGTGAATTATGACTCAAGTCGAGGATATGCAGCGACAAGCAGCGGAGTCAGGCCAAACGTTTGACATAGACCAGGCGGAGCAGTACGCGATGGATACTGTTCTCGGGCAACGTCAAGATTGGTATGTCGGGATAGTTCCCTCGATCCCGAGATCCTCGTATCTCTTGGCTCAGGCTCAAGACGACAGCTCGTCCTCAGGTTCTTCATCGACGAGCGTTCCAGATCCAGTGATTAGCGAGCTACAAGCAGCGTTGGCCGCACAACAAGCTTTGATGGAGGCGTTTCAGCGACAGTTCTTTGCCTACACACAGCAGCATCCGTCTCCCATGCAGACATCCCCCGCGATGATGCACCCTGGGACGACGCCGCCATCAGCTTCAATGCCGAATGTTCAGACGCCGCCATCCGCTTCAATGCCGAATGTTTAGACGCCGCCATCCGCTTCAATGCCAAATGCTGATCAGACGCCAGGTTCGGTAGAATTTCAGCGACATCGTTCGAGCGGCAGCGCACCAGGCCGCCAAGGCGCACGAGGAAGATCTGGCGGAAGAGGAGGCCGTGCATTCCAGAATTGGCAGACTTCGAATGAAAAAGGGAAACAAAAAGAATAGATTGTAATGTTTTTAATTTATTGAACGTAAATTATCAAATTTTATGAATTTAATATTAGAATTTCTATTAAATTATTTATATAATTATTCCCGCGAAAGTATCAGATGCGACTAGTCGCATCTGATACTATAATTCACGCTTTAATATCTTATTTTGGAGGATATTTAGGTGCGACGTTTGGTGCGACTAGTCGCACCTAAAATGTCGCACCTGATAGTGATGACTTTCAGGTGCGACAAGTCGCACCTAATATCATCAGGTGCGGACTTTCAGATGCGACTGTGTCGCATCTAAAGTCGCACCTGATGATACTTTCAGGTGCGACTATTGTGCTTTCAGGTGCGACTTTTGTCGCACCTGATGCTATCAATTGTACTAGTGTGGATCATACCAGACGATTGCTTGCACAGGAAGCTATCAACGACTGAGATTAACAGTTGTGTTTTATGTGCAATTTTTCTGTTTAAATAGAGGAGAATGAAGGTAGAGACTAATGTAACTTCATTTTCTTGGGAAACATTTGGGGAAACACTTTGAGAGACTAATTGTAAGGGAAACACAATTTGTGGAAAAGTGAGGACGAGTGTGTAATCTGATACACCTAATAGTGATTTGATCTTCGTTGCTGGATGTAGGCACATTGCCGAACCAGGGTATATCGTGTGTTCTTTCTATATCCGCATTTTGATTTGATTGTGTGTTCGTGCTTGGGTTGCGTACTGATCAAGTTACGTCTTTGTTCTTGATTCATTACCGAGTTTTCACTACAATTGGTATCAGAGCCATCACCATCAAATCTGTTTTGAACACGATGGGTCTCACGAAGATGGAAATCGAGCGCTTCAATGGCAAAGGAGATTTTGCATTGTGGCGTCAGAGAATGAAGGCGATTCTCGTACAGATGAAAATCTCCAAGGTGATCGATCCTGAAGCCAAACACGCCGAATCGGTCACGGATGAAGAAAAGGCAGAGATGAACGAGCTCGCGTACAGCACGATCGTTCTGTATCTTGGAGACAAGGTCTTGCGAGAAGTCGCTAAGGAGAAAACCGCCATTGGCGTGTGGACGAAGCTTCAGAGCCTGTACATGAAGAAATCTCTATCAAGAAGTATCTATCTCAAGGGAATGCTTTTTGGATTCAAGATTCAAGAAGACAAGCAAATTGAAGACTATCTTGACGAATTCAATCGGGTCGTCATTGATCTCGCCAATATCGGAGTCGATACTCCCGATGAAGACCAAACGATCTTGATTCTAAACGCTTTGCCTCCCTCATATGCAAATTTTGTCGATGCTATGAAATATGGGCGATCCTCTATCACCACATAGGATGTTCAATTGGCATTGAAAGGAAAGGCTCTTCAATCCAGAGGCGAGAAGAAATCTGCACCAGAAGGCATTCTTGTTCGCGCTCAACCAGACAAGAAGTCATCGAAGAAGAAAGGGAAGCAGAAGCTCGATGATCAAGAGAAACCCTTCGCGTACAAGTGTTACAACTGTCACAAAGAAGGCCACATGAAGTAAGATTGTCCGGAGAAGAAAGACAATGGAGCCTCTACATCAAAGACTGGAAAAGCCGATGTTGCTGAGAATGACGGCTACAACAGTGCTGAAGCCCTGATGATCACCACCGATCGACCCAGTTCCGAGGGGATTCTCGACAGTGGGTGCTCGTTTCACATGACACCCAACAAGGAGTGGCTTGAGAACTACGCTGACTCAGATGGCATGGTTCTTCTTGGAAATGATAAACATTGTCCAGTGATTGGCACTGGTTCCGTGTCACTCAAGAATCATCTGGGCAAGGTCAAGATTCTTCAAAATGTCAGGTATATCCCTGAGCTGAAAAGAAATTTGATTTCTCTTAGAGTTTTGGAACAGGCAGGGTTCAGATTTGCAAGTGAAAATGGGATCTTAACTGTTTCCAAGAATGGAAGAGCTGTGCTACAAGGTGTTCGACGAAATGGCTTGTACTTCCTTACTGCAGAAACAATAACTGGTCAAACTGCAATTGTTTCAAGAGATGTGAATTCCAGGTTGTGGCATCTAAGGTTGGGCCATGTCAGTGAAAGAGGTATGACAGAACTGGCTAAGCAAGGAGTCCTTGGTGATGAAAGGATCACTGCTTTAGGTTACTGTGAAGAATGCATCTAAGGCAAGGCATGCAGGTCAAAGTTTGGCAAGGGAGTCCATAGATCAGAGGCTATCCTGGACTATGTCCATACTGATCTTTGGGGACCAGCAAAAGTCCCTTCTTATGGTGGCAGCAGATATTATATGAGTATTGTGGATGACTACTCAAGAAGGCTGGGTCTATCTACTTAAACAAAAGAATGAGGCTTTGGATTCCGTCAAGACTTGGAAGACCCTGGTTGAGACTCAGACTAGAAAGAAAGTAAAGAAGCTAAGGTCAGATAATGGCTTAGAATTTTGCTCTGAACTGTTTGATAGCTTCTGCAGATTGAATGGCATCCAAAGGCATCATACAGTTGCCAACACTCCTCAACAAAATGGTCTTGTAGAGAGATTTAACAGGAATATCATGGAGAGGGTGAGGTGCCTTCTGATACACGCCAGGCTTCCAAAAGCTTTCTGGGCAGAAGCTGTTAAGACTGCAGCTTATCTAATCAATAGGTGTCCTTCTACAGCCATTAAGTTGAAGACTCATATGCAGATGTGGTCTAACCATGAAACAGACTACAGCAAACTCAAGGTTTTTGGGTGTACTGTCTATGTGCACACCAAGCAAGGAAAGCTTGACCCTAGAGCCTTGAAATGTGTTTTCATAGGCTATCCAGATGGTGTAAAGGGGTACAAGTTATGGTGTCTAGAAACTGGACACAGAAAGTTTATCATCAGCAGAGATGTGACTTTCAGAGAAGATGCTTTCTGTGATAGAAAATCCCCTGGTAATCTTGACAGTCTTGCAGAGGAAGATGAAACAAGCTCAGAGCCCATTGCTCAGGTGGAGATCTCTACTGATACTGCCACTCAACCTGTCAATGATCATGTTGAAGAAGCTATTGAAGATCATCTACAACCCCCTGAGAGAGCTGAGATGGACCATCATGAGGAAGCTGCAGATCAACCTCAAGATGTTGAAGCTCAACTTGATGGAACAGAAGATCAGGTGAATGATGATGTTGCAGACAATCTATCTGACTACAATCTTGTGAGAGATGGAGCAAGAAGGACTCACAAACTAACTCAGATGTTTGGTTATGACCTCACAGCCTTTGCCTTGTTAGTTGGGTCAGAGTTACTTGAAGATGAACCAAGAACCTTCAATCAAGCTTGTCTCAGTGAAAAGAGAGATCAGTGGCATTCAGCTATGCTAGAGGAGTTAAAATCTCTAAAGGAGAATGAAACTTGGACTGTTGTTGATAAACCAGCAAACAAGAAGATTGTTGGCTCGAGATGGATTTTCAAACTCAAGGAGGGGATTCCTGGAGTTGAAAAGCCACGCTATAAAGCCAGGCTTGTGGCTAAAGGCTTTTCCCAGCAGGAAGGGATTGATTACAACGAAATCTACTCTCCAGTGGTCAAACACAGGTCAATCCGTATCATTCTCTCTATGGTTGCCATTTTTTATTTAGAACTGGAACAAATGGATGTTAAGACTGCTTTCTTGTATGGAGATCTGGATGAGACACTCTATATGCAACAACCTGAAGGTTTTGAGATTGGTGACAAGACTGAGAAAGTTTGTCTGTTGCATAAGTCTCTCTATGGCCTTAAACAGTCTCCAAGACAGTGGTATCTCAAGTTTGACACTTTCATGACTCAGAATGGTTTTGTGAGAAGCCAGTATGATTGGTGTGTGTACTTCAAGGATCTCAAGGCTGCTGGTTTCATTTATCTACTCTTGTATGTGGATGATATGTTGATTGTGAACAAGGAACAATCAGAGATTCAGAAGCTAAAGACTCTCCTCAGTAAACGATTCCAGATGAAGGATCTTGGCCCTCCTAAGGTGATCCTATGAATGGAAATTGAGAGAGACAGAAGTCAACGAAGGCTTGGGTTATTTCAGAAGAGATATCTGACCAAGGTGTTGGAAAGATTTGATATGAGTGAAGCCAAACCAGTCAACACTCCTATAGCTATCACTTCAAGCTGTCAGTGAGTCAATGTCCTGAAACTGATGAAGATAAAAGATACATGCACACTGTTCCCTATGCCAGTGCAGTAGGAAGTTTGATGTACTCTATGATATGTTCAAGACCAGACATAGGATATGCTATAAGTCTTGTCAGTAGATTTATGAGCAATCCTGGAAAAGCTCACTGGCAAGCAGTGAAATGGGTGCTAAGGTACATTAGAGGGTCATATTATACTGGCATTATCTATGGCTGCAACAATAGATCCTCAGATTTTCAGGTGGAGGGTTTTGTAGACTCAGACTATGCCGGGAGTTTGGACACCAGGAGATCTCTCACAGGGTATCTGTTTACCATTAAGGGTGGTGTGATAAGTTGGAAGAGTAATCTCCAGCCAGTGGTCACTCTATCAACCACTGAAGCTGAGTATATTGCTGTCACTGAGGCAGTGAAGAAGCAATTTGGCTGAAGGGACTTGTAACTGAGCTTGGCTTCAATCAGAAGCAAGTTACAATTCACTGTGATAATCAGTCAGCTATTCACCTATCAAAGCATCAAGTGTTTCATGAGAAGTCTAAACACATTGACATCAAGATGCACTTTGTGAGGGACATCATCAACTCAGGTGGAGTAAGGATAGAGAAGATCAGCACTGAAGATAATCCATCGGACATGCTCACAAAGTCAGTTCCTGGACACAAGTTTGCTCATTGTCTGGGGCTGATCAACATGAGGAAGAAGATGGAGAAGACTGGTCCTTAGGGATCAGGAGAAGAAGATCACTTCACTAGATGAAGGTATGTTCGACTGAGGTGGAGAATTGTTATAAGGTCAGTCTCAAGGCTTCATCAATAGGCTCGAGTACAAGAATCAGCAGATGAAATCAACCGTTGGATCATACCAGACGATTGCTTGCACAGGAAGCTATCAACGGCTGAGATTAACAGTTGTGTTTTATGTGCAATTTTTCTGTTTAAATAGAGGAGAATGAAGGTAGAGACTAATGTAACTTCATTCTCTTGGGAAACACTTGGGGAAACACTTTGAGAGACTAATTGTAAGGAAAACACAATTTGGGGAAAAGTGAGGACGAGTGTGTAATCTGATACACCTAATAGTGATTTGATCTTCGTTGCTGGATGTAGGCACATTGCCGAACCAGGGTATATCGTGTGTTCTTTCTATTTCCGCATTTTGATTTGATTGTGTGTTCGTGCTTGGGTTGCGTACTGATCAAGTTACGTCTTTGTTCTTGATTCATTACCGAGTTTTCACTACAAAAACTACAGAGCTGTCAGATCAAGTAGCACTACAAGTTGCTACTATAAATGTTATACACAAAGTCAAAAGATTTTCAAAATAATGTCTCTAAATAATGTAACTTAAGAGTCACGTATTCTGTTAATCAGTAATCACATGTGCAATATGATGTTTATATGCAATTTGGAAGAATTGGTTGACTTCCAATCTCAAATAATAATAAAAAATCAACTTGCTCGAATGTCTCAAAGAATTGGTTGATATATTGTCCAATCATGTATTGATTTTCCATTTCGTTCATGTTTATGATTTTAGATTAATAGTCGTGTCGCTGTTATGAAGCATAGACACCGCATCCAACGTGGTGGGTCTGGTCTATTCGAACACATCTCTCGAACTCAGTTAATTTAACATGCTTTGACCAATGTTGGTTAAACAAGCTCTTGAGCTTTTTTCTTCTTTCCCCAAATTTCAAGCCTAAACATGGAAGGCTAGTTTAATGTTGATAACAGTTACAAATCAAAAGGATTGTTACTTAAATATCTGGTTGTATCAATCAAGTCCCCGCGGTGATTTCACAATTATCATCGAGTATTATTTAATTCTCATTTTGAATGACATTTTATATTCTAGTTTCTGATTAACATCTGCCAAAACATCTTAAGTATCTTTTTGTATCAACCAAGTTCCCGCGGTGATTTCACAATTATCATCGAGTATTATTTAATTCTCATTTTGAATGACATTTTATATTCTAGTTTCTGATTAACATCTGCCAAAACATCTTGCACCGAACAGTTATGTTTTATTGACATTTACGTATTTTTACTACTGGTTTTATTTTTCATAAACTCTGTTTTTGTTTCTATATTTATTACCTCACAATAGCTAGAAACTCAAGTTGAGATATATTTTGATAATTTCAATAGTAGAATTATTATTATTATTTATTTATTTTTAGAGCGAATATTGTGTGTGTATGAAGACAGAGCATTTCAATGTTTTTAATTTTCAGTCTTAACACAAAATAGAGAATTGCTTAGTGGCGCTATAAGGTGCTACTACGTCGTTCAGAAAGTCAAACAATTGTACAATATTTGACTATATGACTTAAATTACAAATATTCTACGAATAATAATGCAACGGACACATTACCTTTTTCATCAACAATATTAAGAATCTATTCTCTAGAGTAATTTGTTTAATTGTGACAAAAATAATGAGCAATGTTCTTGTTATAACCATGGGAAGCATAGTTACCAGCAGCAGAACTACTATTCACGCCCGCACGGACAAAAGCATCGCAATTATTATGAGAACCGAGCTCAAGAAATCTAGACTTTTAAACTTTTTAGTTTTGACAATTGTTAGAGAACTAGACAAGCTCAAGCTGAAAAAAAAAAAAATTGTTAGCTCACTATAGAATATAAAATATTTACCATTTTTAAGAAAATGAAAACTGTCCAATGCGATTATTTTGCTATTTTTTTGCAAAAGAAAATAAAAGGCACATAGAAGGAAACATAACTTTGGAAAAAAGACATAATCAATAATTTCTTTGCTTCGGGCTTCCAACCATATAAACTGCAAATAACTTTTATATGAACGATATTTAGTGCATGGGTTACAAGAAAAAGCAGTGCATGGTTTCCAAATTACTTCTTGCGACCCGATTCTCAAAGAATCATATAAGCAATGAAATTTATAGTGCTATCGAGCGTATGTGATTGAAATAGTGACAGTGTTTACAGAGGTAGAGCTTGAACTCTGTAGATGATCCGCTGGAAGAGCAGAGAAATAATTTGATTGTCTAAGTTCCGGAAGATTACCGGCATCACTTCCGAGAAGCATAGATGTGACATCAGCCATGTTTGGTCGATCCGACGCGTTCTCTTGCACGCACAACAACGCTATATGAACACATCTTTCGAATTCAAATGTCGAGCAATATGTTTCACTCAATGTTGGATCCATCAGCTCAAAACTCCTTTCTTCTCTCCACAAATTCCATGCCTGCATTTATATGGTTCTGTTAAGGATCTCGCATCAGAAAGATAAAAAGAACATGACAAAGTCTGTAAGGCCTAATGAATTGATTTTAAAATGGAACGTTTTATTTAACCGTTTTTGGGCAGAGATGAAGATGATACGAATTTGAGGATCTTGCTTACAAGTCGTGTTTAGTTTAGAGACCGAATTGAGTGAGAGGGTATGGGCGTCAACGAGGAGGCAGCGAGGTCGGAGTTGAAAGTCCAGATCTACTGTATAACCAGCTTGTTAGATGATGTTAAGAACAACAAGACAAACAACAAGCAACAGGTAATGAAAGCAAGTAAAGAACACAAAGAAATGGTAACCCAGTTCGGCCTCAAATGCCTACTCTGGGGGTATATCAATCCCGGTGAAAAGAACAATTTCACTAGACAATATGCTGAGTACACGTCGGAATACAATGGATGGTCACCTTCCACTATTCCTAACTCCAAGTTATTTCTATGGTGTTGTTAACCTAAGCTCCCCTAGGTTTGAGCTCCCCTCACTTTTCACTCTTACACTATCTCAGTGTTTCACTTCATTACAATAACAAATACCACATCAACAACTGTAAAATGCACTAGGTAAGACTTCGCCGGACGAGAGTCAAAAACCTAGAAAACCAAAAACACACACTCTTGAAATGTTGGTTTTGGCAGTAAAGTGTGTTACCCTCTCCTAGGGTATAACATTCTCTTTTATATGAGACAACAAAAGAAAATGTTCAGTGATCGGACACCAAGACAGATGGCACACAACAGGATGAGGACAGCCAAAAAGCTGTCAGGAAGGCCACGTCGAATCCTGGTCGTACAGCAACAATAATGTTTTGTGCAATGCTAGAGACATCATAAAAAACAATCGAGTTTCCTGAACCAAAAGGTCAACTCAGTGTAACTACAATCTCCGCCTTTGGCTTTGAGAAGGCAAAACTCTATCCTGCGACAACTGAGCCCTCAACAAGACGCTGCAAGATTCACTCATGTCACAGTGACTGACAGGGGAAGGCAAAAGCACAGAACACAGGTAGAAAGCAGAAAAACAAAGTTGCAATTGACTCCTTTTTTCTCCAAGCAAAGACAAAAAGGAAGAGACTTAATGTAAGAAAATTTATATTACATGCCAGAGGGTTCGAGGAGGATGAGGAAACAGGAAAAAAAAAATATAACAACCAAATTTTTGGCAAGCATGGTGATCAACGAGAAGTCGAGGTAGGGTCTCCAGAGAACATCTTCGTCAAAGCTGCCACAAGGGTCTTATTGCGCTCCGAGGACGTGGCAATGAAGGACTCCAAATGTTGAATCTCATCCTGAATAGAGAGGGCAATGAGCTTCCTGATGTCCGCTGACATGGGCGGCACAACTGGCGCATCAGATGAGAAGAACTTGGCGTGAGGAAGACTAGACTGAGATGGCTTTTGAATGTCAGCTACATGGTGCTTCTGGAACAACTTGTAGTTAAATGTGATTTTGCTCGGATTTGAGCTGCAGGTCTTCAGTTCCTAAGGAGTAAGAATGTCGGGGTGCTGGCGAAGAATGATCCCAGTAATCATAGCCGGGTAGGCTATGGGAAGCTTGATGGCGTCGGAGCCTGCATGCTTGATAATTTTAGAGTAGAAGAACTTCCCAAAATCCAATGTCATAACAGTCCCTATCATGTATAGAAATTGAGCAAGGGTAAGCGAGACACATGTGGAGTGAGCAGAGGGAAGCCAGTTTTTTACTCTGATCTTGTGCAAGACGGAGTACTTGGAGCTAAGCAGAGAGGTCGGTATAAGCCAGTCTCAGGCCAACCCTTCTCATCTTTCCCACCTGACAGTTCCTTCACAAAACCTGGAGGACATAGGGTCTTCAGACGCAGGAGCAACCAACCCCAAGAACTCGTGGATCACCTTGGGAGAGAGCGCGATGCACTTGGTCCTCACCACAACCTTCTGGAAGTTTGGGGAGGTCACGTCATTGACCTGGTCTGGCAGGTTCACTATGAACTCCCGCTCCAACTAAGCGTGATATGAACCCACTGCAATGACAGAAGAAAAGAGGCCAACTTCCTTGAGAAGGTTGACGATATCAATGCAGCCCAGGGCCTCATCCGACAGCACATGCTCCGGGGCAATGATGTGGAGGATGACGTACTTCCATCTCCCTGCGTTCTTCAGGGTGTGGAAGGAGAGACCCATGATGGGAACGTCTGGCACTTCTTGCCGAAGGACCTTCTTCTTCTTCTTCTTCTTAACGGGGACTCTCTCTTCTTCAACCTCTTCTTCAAAGACGTTAGTGACATGGTCTGCCACATCCTCTTCTCGCTCTTCTTCTTCTTGAACTTTTTCAACAGGCTTAACCTTAGGAACCCTTTTTTGCTTCTTTGCCTTGGCCACCTTCTTCTTCTTCGGCTTCTCATTCTTCTTCGGGGACGGAGTAGGAACAGACTCTTCGCCACGCTGAGTCAGGATCCTAGTGCCCATGACCCTGTCGAAATCCTCTTGTGAGATCCAATCATTCATGCCCTCCTAATCTCCTCAGACGAGTACCCATTCCCCTTCAGTTCCCTGGTCATTTCAGCAAGAGTCGGGTTGTCGACCTCGGCTTCAGTCTGGGAAGGGTTAGGGTTGTCAGAGGGGGTGTTTCTGACACTAGCCTTTTTCAGGCTTTCCGAGGTGGAGCATGGCATCGGAGCAGAAGACATATTCTCTCTCTCAGGCATACTCGACCCAGACGGATCGGCATGTTGGATGCTGCTAGACGAAACCCTAGAGGGAGAAACAGGGCGAGAGAGTATAGTTCCATTTACATGGGGGAATGTGGGAAATCCTCGCGAAGGTTGGGAGTTTCTGCTTGAGGCACAGGATCTCGGGCCGAACCATTGACCCTGTTCATTTTAGCATTGATGATTACCCCATGTCTATTAACCTCTTAAATGATCTTCTTCAAGCCGGAGAACTTCTTGTCACTTCCTTTCCCGCCGCTTTCAGTGACACAACCCTTTCATGTTCTAGTGCGAACCATTTTAGTCGACACAATAGCAATTTGGCGCTGAGGGAAATGAAGATGAACCAGAGGAAGAGAATTCGAAAAAGAACTGCTGACACAAGTGAGTTCGGTGAAAGTAATTATGACAGTTAAGCAAATCGTGACCTTTCTCGGGAAATAAACTGTCACAAAGAGCTTAACACTGAAACAATGGAACGCTGCGTTTCGAGATATCTCTAAAATAAGATAACTACTCCGAATAGGCCTTCTAGTGATCAAGACACAGGCCCAAACGTGCCTCAACCAGCCCATTAATTATTACAACTCGGGGATGCAAACCCCCAATGTAGAGCGCAATTTTTCAAACTTAATAATATCCAGGGGTTTTGTAAATATGTCTGCCAACTGATTCTTGGTGCTGACGTGTTCCAAGGACAGAATCTTATAATTTACAAGATCTCTGATGTAGTGGTGCCTTATCTAAACTTAGGATCCATAAATCCCTTGGGCTGCTCAACGTACACTTCTTCATTCAGAATACCATTCAGAAAGGAACTCTTGACATCCTTCTGAAACAGCTTGAACCTCTTGAGGCATGAAATACCAAGGAGTCGAATAGCTTCATGTCTAGCCACAGGAGGAAAAGTCTCATCAAAATCCAGGCCTTCAGACTGAGAGTAACCCTGAGCAACCAATCTAGCTTTGTTCCTCGTGACATTGCCAAGAGCATCAGATTTGTTCTTGAAGATCCATTTTGTTCCAATAACATTCACTTCATCATGTCTGGGAACAAACTTTCAGACCTCATTCCTCTCAAACTGAACTAATTCCTCTTGCATGGCTATCATCCAGAACTCGTCAGTAACAGCTTCAGTGACATTCTTTAGCTTAATTCTGGATGTGAAGAAAACGTTGCCTATCATTTCCCTGTAATTGACAAGTTCCTTTCTCCTGGTGATGACTCTTTCGTGCTGTTGGAATCGATCTAGGGTTTAAGAAAATAATTAATGCTTCGATAAGCGGCAGAATTTTAAAAATTTTCTTTTACAAGTAAAAACGGTTTTTACTAACCTAGACAAAGAGCAAGTACATGTAATTAAAAACTATTATGAGTATAGAAGTTTACTAAACTTTCTTGAAGCTTGATCTTTGAGAAGCTCTTAGAAAGTTGCAACGCTCGTCTCCCCTCGCAGCACGTCCCTCGTTCTTTCCTCGGCACCTCGAGCAACCACAAAAGTTTCTATCACTAAATCACTCGAGAGAAAAGGAATTAGTGAGTGGGCACTTTTAAACACTACGACTTAAGAACGAGTCTTGAAGTCGCAGAGCTAAACACTAGGTCGAATGAGGACCTAGGTGCCAAAACAAAATCGAAAATAAACTAGAGAGAGAGAGAGGAGTCGGCCACAAGTTCTAGAGAGAGAGGCTCTCAATATCTAACTTATGTGGAATGAATAGAATGAGAGGAATGAGGGTCCTATTTATAGGAGAAGGGTTAGCCTTGGAAAGAAGTAGTTTCCTCTTATTTTCCAAGCCTTAATGAGCAATCTTTTATTGCCCATTCCTATCCAAGATAGGCGCCCACCTCAAGCAAATCCCCAAGGGATTAGTTTCCTCTTTTGTTCTCTCTTGGTTGCCTTGGCCGAAATTCCCTATACAAGTATAGGAAATTTGTTTCCTCTTTTTCTTTTGGCAAGTATCTTGATACATTTATGCACAAAAAATTCTCTCTTCCTATGAGTATGTTGGGCGCCTATACCATCTAGAAAAAGGCTTCTAGAAGCTTTTCCATTTGTTCATAACAACATGAAAAAGGCTCATTAAGAATTTTCAATAAAATTCATATGAAATGAAATTAATCCACAAGGCCCAATTAATCATATTATGGCCGAGTGACATTAAGTCATCAAATGAACTTGTCAAAATTTATTGACATCCATTTCATCCTATGTCTCAAAAGACAAGAATACCCTTTTGACAATTTTCGTTCTTGTTTTGACTTAGCTTCCAGTTTAACTATTCCTACTCGATGTGATTCGTGACAGTGACCTCATGGACCCAAATGAACAAAGCTTGAGCTAAACACTTGGACTCAAAAGTTCACAATCCTTTTTCAAGTTTAGCTTAATGCCAACTGACTCCACTAAAGAGTTGACACTGAAAATCTCTCGGTTCAAATGAATTTATTTTCTACTCAAGAATTCAACCTAATTATGATGAGCGGATCCACTGAATATTATCTATGTTTACCCTTCATGAATGTCATCAGCTAGTCGAGATTTACTAAATTACCATTTTACCCTTCTAGCTGTTATTTCCTCAACTCCTTTGTCGCTTGTGAATAAGTTAGAAACAATGTATTGACGAGGAGCTAACAAGTCACATTGTTTCATCCAAAAGAGTCTGGACTCAATTTGGACACTGGCCAGTTCATTTATTCACACTCCAAGGAACAAAGCATGAGGTGACATACATTGCATTTCAGCAATCTTGTACATGAATTCCATATCTATGAGAACTTCACAAAGTTACTCATGACATTCTCACAACTTAGTACTTCACCAATAGGCCCTGTTCGGAATCACATAGTGAGTCCGAACTCTGACTTTCTCAAATGAGAATACTAAGGTGTGAAATGACATGTCTCATTTCAGGATTAAGGTAAGCACGATGCAATTCATACATAGTGACTTCAAGACATAAGAGGTTAAATGGTTTGTTCTTATCTTGTCTCTAGAAGTGCATTGGTCAATTCAGTACCTTCGGAAGATACCTAGAAGAACTATAGAGTCTCCAACTCTCAATGCCTCATAACCAGACATCATAGATTCTTCTAACAATCATACTGAGGTCAATAGTCCTTTAACCCTTAGATTGCGAATATATCGTTTTAAGCAAACTACGAAGAGTTTGTTCATGCAAATCTACATTTGTCTCTTCGTAAGTTGTTAAGTTTGTTTATGGACTAAAAGACTAAGGTTTTATCATAAAGCTTCAAACAAAGAAAGAATGAATGAACGTTTCAACTTTATGTTAATGAATAAGCAATTACAAGCAAGAGTCTTCGTAAGACTATATGACATCAAATGTACATAAATAGACACTACTACTCTTCTTGTGGGCACCATTGACAACACGTGCAGGTTCCCGGTAATAGCTTATGTAGGATGATTCTTCTTGACTCTACTCGAGACTTTCTTCACCAGAGAGTCAGGATCAGCTCTTTCCCTTGAGACAACGGAAGCTTCACCAGTGTCTCAAGACATCTTCTGTGACACCATAATGAACATCAGGAGAGGCACTATGTTCATCCTCCTCAGAAACCCTGTCTTCATCATCGACCACCATATTCCTTGACTCAATGATACACTGAGTCCTCTTGTTGAAAACCCTAAAGGCAGTACCACTGGTTGTGTAGCCCAAGAAAATGGTCTCATCACTCTTAGCATCCAGCTTATTCCTGGGTTCTCTGTCAGCAAGAACAAAATATGTACTGCCAAAGATATGAAAATACTTGACATTGGGCTTTCTCTCCCTCCATATTTCATAACTTGTGCAGGACATGCCGGGACATATCGAGACCCGATTGTGGATATGACACGTAGTATTTACAACTTTTGCCCAGAAGCGGACGAAATGCACTACAAGAAATATGACATTTAGCTACGAAACTATCAGCGACGATAAAGTCATCGCTAATCATACTTTTAGCGACGATTCGGTCGTCGCTAAAATAGTATGAAAATTTGGTGTTAAAAATTCTAAAGTTTTGCGGCAAAGACATTTAGCGACGACAATATCGTCGCTAATTATTTTTTGTCGTCGCTAAGTTCGCGGGAAACTATATAGCGACGATACTATCGTCGCTATATTGTTATCATTTCATTTATCGACGGTAATATCGTCGCTAATTATTTTCGAATTTTGACGAATTTTGAAGAGAGAAAAATCCCTCCAATACTATTAAATCAAAAAGAATTAGCAACGAAATTATCGTCGCTAAAGATTTATGTAACCAATTAGCGGCGATAATTTCGTCGCTAATTATTTTCGAATTTTGACGAAAATTGAAGAGGGAAAAATCCCTCCAATTATATTAAATCGAGAAGAATTAGCGACGATAATTTCGTCGCTAATGATTTATGTAACCAATTATCGACGAGAATATCGTCGCTAAATGTCTGGTAAAATTTAAGTTCATTTAGTGACGATATAATCGTCGCTAAATGTCTTTAAATACTATATCGTAGTTCCTCATTTCATTTTCACGCGAACCCTAAAAATTTTATCTCCTCCGATCCGCATCTCCCATGCTCATCGCCGTCCTCCGCCGTGTGTCGCCGTCCTCCTCACTCCTCCGGTTAGTCTATCTCTTCTCTCTTTTCTCTCTCCTCACATCTCTCTCACCTCACTTTTCTCTCACTTTTCTCTCACTTTTCTCTCTCTCCTCCAGAATTTCCCCGCCCGCCCGCGCCGGTCGTCCTCCGCCATTCCGCCGCCGACGCCGAAGTCCTCGTCTGTTGTCGTTCCGCCTCTTCCTCCGCCGTCCTCCATCCTCGTCCGCCGCGCGTTCTCCTCGGCCGGTCTGCTTCATTTATATATATATATATATATATATATATATATATATATATATATATTAGGTATAAATATTTAAATTAGTTATATTTACATAAATATTTACGTAAATATTTAAATTAGTTATAAATATTTATACAAAAATTTAGCGATATAAGCCACATAAACATAAGTGTTTGTGTTTTAGCCAACGTTTTGTAAATTTTTTGTAAATAGCCAAAAACTGTTGGAAATAGTCCGTAAATAATCATATTTACTAGAAATTTACTCTGCATTTTTTGTTATTTTTATAGCGTAAATAGATTTGTGTGGCTATTTACAAAAAATTAACGAAACGTTGGCTATTTCAAAATTCTAACATTTCATATGGCTAGATAGCTACTTTACCCATATTTATATTAGGTATAAATATTTAAATTAGGTATAAATATTTATGTAAATTAGAGATATAATTATTCATATATATAAATATAATTTAGGATTAGATTATAAATATTAGAGATATAAAAATTTACATGAAATGGATTAGAGATATAAATATAAATATTAGGAGTAGAGATTAATTATGAAATGGAATTTTGTTAGGATTAGTAGATTAGTTTAACGAAAATTAATTAGTTTCGTAATTAAAATTGATTAGGGAAAATTATGTAAAAATGAATAAAAATTGAAATTGTAATTAATTTTGTTAAAGTTTGTTATGGATTCTGTATTTTGTTAAAGTTGGTTATGGATCATATTTACTAAATATTTACTCTGCGTTTTTTTTATTAGTTTGATAGCGTAAATAGATTTACGTGACTATTTACAAAAAATTAACGAAATGTTTGCTATTTCAAAATTTCTAACGTTTCGTACGGCTAGATAGTCACTGAAATTGATGATTACTTAGAGTCCAAGTTATGTATGCGACTTGAATTTGTAACTTTGTATAGGCCCTATTGTGGTTTTCTTTATTTGTTTTACATGTACGACGTCGTTCAGTTAAGTAGTGGTGTTAGTTTATTCTGTTATTACTGTTGTGTGTACTCTTTGTATATATATTGTTCAAATGGTGTTGTAGTTACCTAACCAATTTCAAACTTGATTTTCATCAATTAGCTAACGTTTCGTTTATTTTTGTAAATTAGCTATTTATCAAAATTAATGTCTAAAATACTAGAGCTATCATGTAAAATACTACTTAATTAATGAGGCCACATCACTATGTGGTTAGATTTTAAACATGCTTAAAACGTTGATTACATTACAAATCTAACGTTTCAAATGACATAGTCCATGTGATTTTTCTTGTTCAAGCTCATTTGAACAATTGTACCAATCAATGCACATAGATTCTTTTTCTCTCATTCGTCTTTTCCTTCTTCATTGTTTCTTCTTCATAGAAGCTCAAACGTAGAAATAACACATGGTCAGCTCAAACGTAAAAATACCACATGGTCAGCTCAACATTTGAACATTTGTACCAATCAATACACAGAGATTCATTTTCTCTCATTCGTCAACAATTCTAAGTTGTACTTCTAAGTTGCTGCTATCCGGCACAAAGTCAAACAAGTTTAAAATAGTTTCTGACTCAACTACAAATAAAATAACATATCACACATTTATCGTCACATGTCGGATGTAATATTTATATGCAAGTTGGAAGAATTGGTTTACTTCTCATGACGAGAGGTTAGTCAAAATCCTTGCTTCTTCTACTAGATTTTAAATGCTTGTTTGCTTTGTGGATAAATGATATTTTTGGTCCCTCATCTGCAAAGACGAATAGTCTGCCTCTATCTCCGTCATTGACTCCGAAGCCGGCGGCGAGACCTGCTCTGATCGGAAGGCAGTGCTCTGTTTTCCAATTCACGATTGTGTACATTCTCTATTTGCAGAAGCTGAGAAAAGCAATATAGATGGAGTACTCGACAAGAAGAGATTTTATGTTCTGTAATTTGTGTGGGACGATGCTCGCTTTGGCCTCCAAACACAGTGCTCAGTGTCCCTTCTGCAAGAACAAGCTTAACCTCAAATGTAAGTTAATTTCTCAATACTAATTTAGTCTTGTCTTTTTACGTTCTTTCTTTCATTTCTGGTGTTGATTTCATTAGAGTAGTAGTTATCTTCATTTGAATGTTATATATCGTCTAAGCCTGTCTCACTCGTAGTAGTAGATCACATGCTCTCGTGAGAGATTTTTGAATTAGATGGCCATGAAACTTGAAATGAATTCTGAGATGTTCCTCTCGACTTGTGTGAAAAGGTCAAATTTTGGGTCGGAACACAACCTAATTCTTGTGAGATTCGGCTTCCTTGGTGCTCTCTCTCTCTCTCTCTATCCCGGTGTCTTTTTCTCGGTGGCGGTCCTTGGTGGCTCGCAGCGGCCGTTTTCCCTCAGCCACAGCGCGCGCTCGAGATGGGTTTCGGGTCTCGGTGACACGCGTTCTGATACCGAAGACGCTGAGGATCGACGACCCGGCTGAGGCGGCGAAGAGCTCGATTTGGGCCACGCTCGGGATCAGGAATGCAAATCCCGCGGCCATGTCGACGGAGAAGCAACGCGAGAGAGAGAAGAAGAAGAAGAAGAAGAAGAAGAAAGAAGAAGATATTTTTCTTTTTCTTAACTATTATTTTTTATTTATTTTTTTTAATTGTAATATAATTTGTTTTTAATTTATTATTAAATTACGATTTTGTCATCATTTAAAAAGCACATGATAAGCACATGATCCATTTTTCATCCGTTTTGACGGTTTTTTTAACAGAAGGACTGAAAGTGAAAAAATGACTATCATAAAGGATTGATAAAGCAGTTTTTTTCGTTCGGGGTGCAACTTTTAAAGTGGTCAAAGATGAGGGACCAAAAATGTCATTTATTCTTTGTTTATTTGTCAAATGAATAAAGGACTAAAATTACAACCCAGCTAATTTATTTTAAGAGATTATCAATATTTATATTTGCTAAAGTTCTTCGATGGTTTAATTTCCCTGTTAAATTCTACTCAAATTAAAAAAAAAAATGAAAAAACAAAAATTCCCTGTTAATTTTTTTTTTCAGTCAATGGACCAGATTTCTAATCTAAATTGTACTTTGTATAATCTTTTATTACTTCTAGGCCATATTGTCTACCACACTACACCATTATTGTTGAAAAAAATAAACACAATTAACATTTAATAGATAAGAAGAAAAACAAAGTAAAAAGAAAAAAATTATATTTAAGTGTCTGAGAGGCACCTATGCAAAGTTTTTATAATTTATACGGAATACAACAAGCAACATACATAATAATATACCAATCTCAGTCAGGCTGGTTGTGAAACGTTATGAAGACAAGCTTAACCAACCAATAACTCCAAACAATATTTTACAGTGTTAAAAGAAGAATTAAAACATAAGTTACATGAAAAAGGCAGTGTAAGTTTCTTCCAAATTAGCTTCTTTAGACCACCAATTATCAACGAATCATATAGACGATGGAGTTGGAGTGATAGTTGGGACACCGTCAACAGAAGAAGATTGTATCTGTGTGTCTCGGCCTACTTCATTTCGACTGTTTTCTGTTTTCCCTGTCAATTTAATTTTATAACCCATCATATAAGCTCAACTTGTGTAAAGCTATCTTACTGAGTTTTGTAAAAAAAAAAAAAAGAATCAATACCTTTAGAGAAGCAGTATTTCCGTAGAATGTAGAATAATGCGAAGGCTAGACCAAGAAGACCCAGAGAAGTAACTACACTCACAATCATAACCCATTTTCGGTGGTTTCTCCTTGAAGCTCCTAGAACAACAAAAGATGGCGATGGAACAGATAAAAAAGAAAGAATAAAAAAAGAAGAAGTATAAACGGTTAATGTATACGGAAGCTTGATATACCTTTATCCTTGCGCTTGTAAAAGTATTCCTCGTTGTAAATATATGGAACGTCCAAGGCATGTCCATCTGAGAACTTGCAGGAAGATCCATCGGGCATCGTAGAAGCATAAGCCGAACAAGAGCAGTTATTCCGACATTCCTCTTTGCAGTCACTCAGACTCATATTGACGTTCTCTGAATAAGACCAAGTATTCATTAGTGCGAATACGAGCTCGAATTCATCTCCGGCGCTGCAATTTGACGCCTTCTGCTCTATACAACCTTCTGAATTTTTTCTCTTTTTTACATCGTCGCACGTCACTGCAGGAACAAGCACCGTACTGTGGGAATATCCGTAAAAGAAGCGGATATTTCCGGTGGAATTGATCTCGATGAACGAATAAGAACCAGAATCAATCAACTTCCAGGAAAAGTAGCTTTCGTTTTCGTTCGAGATGTAGCTGAACTGCATATTGACATAGATCTGGGTCTCAAAAGGGAATGACATCTGATCCTTGTTTTTCCACGTCAGGCTTCGCCAGTAAGGAGTCCCTCTTCGCCGGACTTCGAGCTGTTTCGTGCTGTTTGGGTCGACGCCGAATGTGAACGCTCCGGGAGACGGATCTCCCGGGCTGAGCCACGACGTGGGGAAATGTTTCCGAGGCTGAGTTTGATTCTTCAAGTCAAACAAACGGATCTTCATCCCCGGGAGAATCGTGTCCGTCGGATGATCGAAACTCTGCCACACGACCTGTCGACCGGCTTTCAGGACCAGATTTCCCGAGTTGAGAAGAACGAGAGTCGTATTCGGATATATTGCAGTTTGTCCGGAATTGATGGTGATAGAGGCTCCTCGTTCGTCGCTGATCACCAAGAACCCGTCTCGGGTGAAATTCAGATATCCCGAGGTGTCGTTCAGTGGATTTTCTCTGTTCGCGACCCAAACCATCTTCTGATCAATCGAGTCCATGCATCGAACTGTCAGATAGCGGTTGCTCGAGTAAATTGAGTTGAAGAATCCAAACCGGAAGAATTGGTTTGGGGACTCCAAGACCTGCCAGTCTTTGAGGAGTTGACCGGCATTTAGAGTGTTTGTTGCACTTGAAACATGGATCAACTGAAATAGCCAAACCAAGGACAAGCAAGAAAGAAGAGCCAATTGGCTAATTATGATTCTCATCTTTGGAAATGTTTGGGATCCCTAAAACATGAGGTGATTCTATTACATATATACATACATACATGGGTTTGTTTCCTGGGAATTTCCTGCTCTAAACTATTTCACAACTGGAAAACTACAGAGCTGTCAGATCAAGTAGCACTACAAGTTGCTACTATAAATGTTATACACAAAGTTAAAAGATTTACAAAATAACGTCTCTAAATAATGTAACTTAAGAGTCACGTTTTCTGTTAATCAGTAATCACATGTGCAATGTGATTTTATATGCAATTTGGAAGAATTGGTTGACCTCCAATCTCAAATAAATAAATCAAAATCAACTTGCTCTACCGAGTTGATATATTGTCCAATCATGTATTGATTTTCCATTTCGTTCGTGTTTATGATTTTAGATTAGTAGTCGTGTCGCTGTTATGAATCATAGACACCGCATCCAACGTGATGGGTCTGGTCTATTCAAACACATCTCTCGAACTCAGTTTATGTAACATGTTTTGACCAATGTTGGTTAAACAAGCTCTTGAGCTTTTTTCTTCTTTCCACAAATTTCAAGCCTAAACATGGAAGGCTAGTTTAATGTTGGTAACAGTTACAAATCAAAAGGATTGTTACTTAAATATCTGTTAGTATCATTCAAGTCCCTGCGGTGATTTCACAATTATCACCAAGTATTTAATTCTCATTTTGAATGACATTTTATATTCTAGTTTCTGATTAACATCTGCCAAAACATCTTGCAGTAAACAGTTTATGTTTTATTGACATTTACGTATTTTCACTACTTGTTTTAATTTTCATAAACTCCGTTTTTGTTTCTATATTTATTACCTCACAATACCTAGAAACTCAAGTTGAGATATATTTTGATCATTTCAGAAGTAGAATTTTTTTTAATTTATATTTTTTTTTATGTTCTTACAGCGAATGCGAATAGTGCGTGTGTATGAAGACAGAGCATTTCAAGGTTTTTCATTTTCAGTTTTACCACGATAACACAAAATCGAGAATTGTCAACCCAGCTTAGTAGCGCTATAAGTTGCTACTATGTCGTTCAGAAAGTCAAACAATTGTAAAATATTGACTATATGACTTATATTACAAATACTCTACGAATAATAATGCAACGAACACATTACCTCTTTCATCAACAATATTGAGAATTTATTCTCTAGAGTAAGTTGTTTAATTGTGACAAAAATAATCAGCAATGTTCTTGGTATAACCATGGGAAGCATTGTTACCAGCAGCAGAACTACTATTCACGCCCGCACTACTTTTAGTTTTGACAAGTGTTAAAAAAAAAAAAAAAAAAAAAGGCACATAGAAGGAAGCAGAACTTGGGAAAAAAGACATAATCATGAATTTCTTTGCTTCGGGTTTTCAACCATAGAAACAGCAAATAAGTTTTATCTGAACGATATTTAGTGCATGGGTTACAAGAAAAAGCAGTGCATAGTTTTCAAATTACTTCTTGCAACCCGATTCTCAAAGAATCATATAAACAATGAAATCTATAGTGCTATCGAGCGTATGTGGTTGAAATAGTGACACCGTTTACAGAGGAAGAGCTTGAACTCTGTGGATGATCTGCTGGAATAGCAGAGAAATAATTTGATTGTCTAAGTTCCGGAAGATTACCGGCATCAATATGATGTTTATATGCAATTTGGAAGAATTGGTTGACCTCCAATCTCAAATAATAATAAAAAATCAACTTGCTCTACCGAATTGATATATTGTCCAATCATGTATTGATTTTCCATTTCGTTCATGTTTATGATTTTAGATTAATAGTCGTGTCGCTGTTATGAAGCATAGACACCGCATCCAACGTGGTGGGTCTGGTCTATTCGAACACATCTCTCGAACTCGTTTATGTAACATGTTTTGACCAATGTTGGTTCAACAAGCTCTTGAGCTTTTTTCTTCTTTCCACAAATTTCAAGCCTAAACATGGAAGGCTAGTTTAATGTTGAAAACAGTTACAAGCCAAAAGGATTGCTACTTGAATATCTGTTAGTATCATTCATCAAGTCCCAGTGGTGATTTCACAATTATGACCGAGTATTTAATTCTCATTTTGAATGAAATTTTATATTATTCTAGTTTCTAATCAACATCTGCCAAAACATCTTGCAATAAACAGTTTATGTTTTATTGACATTTACGTATTTTCACTACTAGTTTTAATTTTCATAAACTCCGTTTTAGTTTCTATATTTATTACCTCACAATACCTAGAAACTCAAGTTGAGATACATTTTGATCATTTCAGAAGTAGAATTTTTTTAATTTATAATTTTTTTTATGTTCTAAGAGCGAATGGGTTATATAGCTAAATGGCCTCTCAATTTTGACCGATTTGGATTTGGCCACCTTTTGGTTAATTTCGTGTTAATAGCCAGCCTCATTTATTTACACTGTCAAAATACCAAAAAGACCTTACCTGTTCCCGCCCACTATAATACTGAAAATAAAATGCATTTAAAACACAATATTAGATAATAACTGTCGCGGTAATCAAGGAGCATCATTAAGCTTGGTAATTAATACCACCGATACACACAATCTTTCTCACATAATAAGAAAATGGAGAACACGCAACCCAAATTTGAAAACCCAGAAATCTGTAACGAGAAGCTGAGACCAAGCGCCGCCGTCTTCTTCTCCTTCTTCTCTTCTGCGCGCGGCCACCAGCACCAACCCGAGCCCAAGCTTCTCTTTCTCGCGCGCGCCATCCCGCTGAGACCGAGCGCTGCCGCGCGCGACCGCGAGCCGCCGAGCGCGCCGCCGACGAAGAGACACCGGAGAATTTTAGGAATTTCAGCGTTTTTTTTATGTTTTTTAATTTTTATTTATTATGTCGTGGTTTGTTTATGGTTTCTTGCTGAGAGAAGCTGAGGTTTTTTTTTTTAATACAGTATGTTCGTGTAAATAGATATCATATTTACAGTATGTTCGTGTCAATACAAATCATATTTACAGTATATTCGTGTAAATACGAAGCTTATTCACAGTATATTCACTGTAAATACAAAGCCTATTTACAGTATACTCGTGTAAATAAACTGAAAAAATTCTGGAAATATTTTGAGCACGAAAATTCTGGAAATTATGAATATATGGAAGACAAAATAATATCAATGAATGAAGAATTAATTCGAAATTAATTACCTAATGAATTGCAACGAAAATAGAAACTAATTACCTAAAGTCAACGCTGAAAATTTCCAAATACATAACAATTAATGGCTGAGAACTTTCAAAATCTGCTCAAAATTCAAATTTCAAATTTGAAAACTTCCCTATTCGGTTTCAATATTTAATTCGAAATTTTTTTAAAAAAAATGCCTAATTAAAATAGCGTAAGGACAAAAATGTAAAATTAATTCAATTAATAAGCTGCCACGTAAGCAAGATGGCTATTTACGGGAAATTAACGAAAGGTTGGCTAAAACCAAATTGCTAGTGTCACTACTACAAATGTTGGATTATACAACCCACTTTCTACGAGGCTTATGACAAGCGTTGTAGAAACTAGAGATTCTACAACGCTTATGACAAGCGTTGTAGAAACTTGGTGTTTCTACAACGCTTATGGATAAGCGTTGTAGAAACTGGGTGTTTCTACAACGCATATGGTTAAGCATTGTAGAAAATGGGTGTTTCTACAACGCATATGGTTAAGCGTTGTAGAAACTTGGTGTTTCTACAACGCATATGGTTAAGCGTTGTAGAAACTTGGTGTTTCTACAACCCTTCTGTCTAATCGTTGTAGAATTAAATATATTTCAAATTTCCCACGGCGCTTTAACATTCCGTTGTAGAATTATACTCTACGAATAATAATGCAACGGACACCTTTCCTTTTTCATCAACAATATTAAGAATTTATTCTCTAGAGTAAGTTGTTTAATTGTGACAAAAATAATGACCAATGTTCTTGGTATAACCATGGGAAGCATAGGTACCAGCAGCAGAACTACTATTCAGGCCCGAACGGACAAAAGCATCGCAATTATTGTGAGAACCGAGCTCAATAAATCTAGACTTTTAAACTTTTAGTTTTGGCAGGTGTTAGAGAACTAGACAAGCTCTAGCTAAATGAAAAAAAAAAAAAGGCACATAGAAGGAAACAGAACTTGGGAAAAAAGACATTATCATGAATTTCTTTGCTTCGGGTTTTCAACCATAAAAACAGGAAATAACTTTTATCTGAACGATATTTAGCGCATGGGTTACAAGAAAAAGCAGTTGTATAGTTTTCAAATTACTTCTTATTGCGACCCGATTCTCAAAGAATCATATAAACAATAAAATTTATACTGCTATCGAGCGTATGTGGTTGAAATAGTGACACCGTTTACAGAGGAAGAGCTTGAACTCTGTGGATGATCTGCTGGAATAGCAGAGAAATAATTTGATTGTCTAAGTTCCGGAAGATTACCGGCATCATTTCCGAGAAGCATAGACGTGACATCAGCCATGTTTGGTCGATCCGACGCGTTCTCTTGCATGCACAACAACGCTATATGAACACATCTTTCGAATTCAAATGTGGAGCAATATGTTTCACTCAATGTTGGATCCATCAGCTCAAAACTCCTTTCTTCTCTCCACAAATTCCATGCCTGCATTTATATGGTTCTGTTAAGGATCTTCACATCAGATAAAAGAACATGACAAAGTCTGTAAGGCCTTAACAATTGATTTTAAAATGGAACGTTATATTTAACCGTTTTTGGGCAGAGATGAAGATATATAGTACGAATTTGAGGATCTTGCTTACAAGTCGTGTTAAGTTTAGAGACCGATTTGAGTGATAGAATCCGGTGTTTCTCCGGCCGCTAATGATTTCAAGCATCATGACTCCGAAGCTAAAAACATCAGATTTTACAGAAAAGAGACCGTCCATTGCATACTCCGGAGACACGTAACCACTGTTTCCAATGTCAAACCAGAATATTAGTGTGTAAAACTTCTTTTAGAATTCGTGATTTGTTTTACACGTTCGATAATGATGTTAAGAAAAAGAGAGAATCAGCAATGGACTTACTACGTTCCAACTATCCGTTTTGTGTTTGCACGAGATTCGTTCTCTCCGAAGATTTTTTCCGGCACAATAGCAATTTGGCGCTGAGGGAAATGAAGATGAACCAGAGGAAGAGAATTCGAAAAAGAACTGCTGACACAAGTGAGTTCAGTGAAAATAATTATGACAGTTAAGCAAATCGTGACCTTTCTCGGGAAATAAGCCGTCACAAAGAGCTTAACACTGAACCAATGGAACGCTGCATTTCGAGATATCTCTAAAATAAGATAACTACCCCGAATGGACCTTCCAGTGATCAAGACACAGGCCCACACGTGACTCAACCAGCCCATTAATTACTACAACTCGGGGATGCAAACCCCCAATGCAGAGCTCAATTTTTCAAACTTAACAATATCCAGGGGTTTTGTAAATATGTCTGCCAGCTGATTCTTGGTGCTGACGTGTTTCAAGGACAAAATCTTATAATTCACAAGATCTCTGATGTAGTGGTGCATTATCTCAATATGCTTGGTCTTGATGTGTTGAACTGGATTCTTTGGCTATATTGATCGCGCTGGTGTTGTCACAGTACAACGTGACGACATTCTGTGGAACATCGTACTCTTCCATCATAGATTTGAGATAGACCAGTTCAGCACTAGCAGCGATGTACTAAGCTTTAGCCGTGGAGAGCGAGACACAATTTTGTTTCTTGCTTAACCAAGAGACCAAGATGTTCCCAAGAAATAAGCAACCTCCTGGGGTGCTTTTTCTATCATCAGAGTTGCCTCCCCAATCTGCATCCGAAAAACCCACAAGACAAGAATTCGTGTCAAAGGAGTAGAGGATACCATAGTCGGTGGTGCCATGAATGTACTATAATCCTCATGGCATAGCTCAGGTGGGTTGTAGTAGGTTGAGCCTGGAACCTTGCACAAACACCCACTGAGTAAGAAATGTCCGGTCGGCTAGCTATCAAATACAGGAGACTCCTGATCATGCTCCTGTACAATTTGATATCAACCGGTTCAGCTCCATCTTCTTTAGAGAGCTTGACTATAGCAAAAGCTGGGGTCCTCTTAATTTCCTGATTCGAGACCAAATTTCTTAACCAATTCCTTGGCATACTTCCCTTGAGACAAGAAGATTCCCTCTTCAAACTGTTTGATCTGAAAACCCAAGAAGTAAGAGAGCTCTCCCACCATACTAATCTCAAACTCAGATTGCATCTATTCCACAAAGTGGTCCATCATGGTCTGGGACATCCCACCAAACACTATGTCATCCACATAGATCTGAGCGAACATCATCTCCGAGCCAAATCTCCTGATGAAGAGAGTTTGATCCTTCACCCCTCTTATGTATCCCTTCTGAGTGAGATATTCTACAGGACGCTCGTACCAAGCCCGTGGAGCCTGTTTCATACCATACAAAACTTTGTGGAGCTTGTAGACATGGTTTGGAAACTTAGGATCCACAAATCTCTTGGGCTGCTCAACGTACACTTCTTCATTCTAAACACCATTCAGAAAGGCACTCTTGACATCCATCTGAAACAGCTTGAACCTCTTGAGGCATGAAATACCAAGAAGGAGTCGAATAGCTTCATGTCTAGCCACATGAGGAAAAGTCTCATCAAAATCCAGGCCCTCACCCTGAGCAACCAATCTAGCTTTGTTCCTCGTGACATTGCCAAGAGCATCAGATTTGTTCTTGAAGATCCATTTTGTTCCAATAACATTCACTTCCTCATGTCTGGGAACAAGCTTTCAGACCTCATTCCTCTCAAACTGAACTAATTCCTCTTGCATGGCTATCATCCAGAACTCGTCACTAACAACTTCAATGACATACTTTGGCTCAATTCTGGATGAGAAGCAAACGTTGCCTATCATTTCCCTGTAATTGACAGGTTCCTTTCTCCTGGTGATGACTCTTTCGTGCAGGTTCCCGATAATAACTTCTGTAGGATGATTCTTCTTGACTCTACTCGAGACTTAATTTCTTCACCGGAGAGTCAGGATCAGCTCTTTCCCTTGAGACAGCGAAAGCTTCACCAGTGTCTCAAGACATCTTCTGTGACACCAGAATGAACATCAGGAGAGGCACTAGGTTCATCCTCCTCAGAAACCCTATCTTCGTCATCGACCACCATATTCCTTGACTCCATGATACACTGAGTCCTCTTGTTGAAAACCCTAAAGGCAGTACCACTGGTTGTGTAGCCCAAGAGAATGGCCTCATCACTCTTAGCATCCAGCTTATTCTTGGGTTCTCTGTCAGCTAGAACAACACACGTACTGCCAAAGATATGAAAATACTTGACATTGGGCTTCCTCCCCCTCCATATTTCATAACTTGTGTAGGACATGTCGAGACGTATCGGGACCCGATTGTGGATATGACAAACAGTATTTACAGCTTCTGCCCAGAAGCGGACGAAAGGGATCTTGCGTGAAACATAACATGTGCCATTTCCTGGATTGTTCAGTTCTTTCGCACCACAATGCCACTTTTTGAGGCATGATAAAGGCAGAGAACTCATGCATGATTCCTTGAGAATTGCAGAACTCAATGAATTTTCCATTCTCAAATTTCTTCCCATGATCGCTGCGAATCTTCATGATCTTGCCTGAAGTGTTCTCCTTCTCACGCTGCAACCTCAGACTCAGGGTGTGGAATCATCAAAGGCATCGGACTTCTCTCTGAGAAACTCAACCCAGGTGTACCTTGAGTAGTCATCAACAAGTACTAGAATACATCTTCTCCCACCCAAACTCTCAACTTGCATGGGACCCATGAGGTCCATGTGCAGAAGTTCCAAAGCACGAGAGGTGGTGAAGAATTCTACCTTCTTGTGAGACGCACGCACTTGTTTCCCCACTTGACACTAACCACAGATCCTTCCTTCTTTGATCTTCAACTCAGGAAGACCTCTAACAGCTTCCTTGGACACAAGATTGCCCAAACTCCGTAGATTCAAGTGCCCAAGTCTTTTATGTCAAAGATCTGTGGCATCAGCTTTGCTAACAAGACAGGTGGAAGACGAAGTAGAGGGAGCAGACCAAAAGTAGCAATTGTCAGGGAACCTTAAACCCTTCATGTACACTGACTTGTCATCATGTGTGACAGAGCAGACGTTCTTTGTGAAAGTGACTGTCAAATCTTAGTCGCATAACTGACTAATGCTGATCAGGTTTTCTTTGAGCCCATCAAGCAGAAGGATGTTGTCGAGAACTGGAAGGCCCGAAACATTTAACTTTCCTTTCCCATCCACAGTGCCAGTCGATCCCCCTCCAAACGTGACATGCCCCTTAGAACAACTCTATACGTTGTTTAGAAAAGACTTTTCTCCAGTCATATGTCGTGAGCATCCACTGTCAAAATACCAATCCTCTCTTGCAGTGACTTTGAGAGAAGTATAGGCGACAAAAGCTCTGTGGTCATGTTTGATTCTTCACACTTGACCAGCACGCCGGGGTACGCGAGGTCTGCCTCTCTGAACGTTCTCTCAGATCCATATTCATCTTGGGGAATCTACTCTGAGCATAGAGAAAATTTTGACTAGTGTTCTTCCTCTCTAGAAACCTGCCATAAAGAGAATAGCAAAAAGGGCGGATATGCCCCCATTTTCCACAAAAATGACATCTCCAGTCAGGCCTAGGAGCAGACCTTGGCTTTGGCAGAACATGACTTGACGTCTTCTGAGATGGTGGAGACACCTTGCGACTATTCTCTACTGGCACCTGAGACGGAGACACAAAGACAGTCTTGCGCGAGGTGGAGGCACTAGAATGATATCCAATTCCTCTATGACTTGAAGACGGTTGCCCAATCTTCAGAATCTCATTCAGGCTGGAAGTTCATGAGTTCAGCAGCTGAACAAACTTGGTCATATTCGCTAGATCAACATTGAGTTTAGTGATTTATTTCTTCAAACTCCTAATGACCTCAAGATGGTGAGATTTTTCACCAAGCAGCGATTCAATCCTGTTCTTTAGTATCTCAGGAGAGTCCTTCTTTAGTTCTTCTATCTCCTTGAGTAAGCTAGATTACTTAGTCTCCAATTCTTCAATCCTAGATTTCTTCTTGAGAAAGGCATTGGACTCGTCGGCCCATTTCACAAATAGAGTCTTGTAAGCCTCAAGAAGGACCTCATCACTGAGCTCGTCCTCCATTTCTCATGTGCAAGACTTCACACTTCCTGTGGAAAACAGTCTGCGATATGATGACTTCATAGGCATGAAGTAGAAATTCGTCACTGAGTTCCCTACTTCCAGCTGACTTGAAATCGTTGGAGCATTCAGAAAGAGCCAGTGCAATTTTCCCTTTATTCTCCTCTGATGGATTGTCCTGAGAATCTGAACTCCGAGCCATGAAGGTAAGAAAATTGTTGCCTTTATCCTCTCATGCTTCACTACTGTAATCACTGTCTTCATCGTTGAGAGTGGAGTTAAAATTATACTCCTCTGATAGTTTGGACACTTAACCTGTATGTGGCCAATACCTTCACACTCCCTGCATTGAATCCCATTTCCCTTTGATGCATAAGGAGTTCCCCGATCTTCTCGTCCCTTCCTGATGTAATTCCCTAGTTTGTAACCCTGAGAAGTCTTCTCGCGGTTGAAGGGACCAGAGGCCTGTCCAGAGAAATTGGGTGATCTATTCTCGAACTTCTTCATGAGTTTCCCATACTTCTTGACCATCAAGGCCAGGGACTCCTCGTATGATTCTGAAGGCATCTCAACGTTCGGGGATGAGAGTTTAGAGGCAGTGGACTTGAGAGCAAGACCTCTTTATTTCTTCTCAGAGAACCCTGTAAATGACATCTCGTAGATGCATAGGGATCCTATGAGCTCGTCCACCTTCATCGCAGAGGTGTCATGCACTTCGTCTATGGTAGTCTCCTTCATCTTGAACCTCTCGGATAGAGATCTCAAGATCTTCTTGACTAGCTTGGCATCGGACATTGGTTCTCTAAGAGAGTGAGACTCATTGGAAGGTCTCTGACCCTCACATAGAATTTGTTGATTGTTTCATCTTCAAGCATCCTCATGTTTTCAAACTTGGTGGTGACAAGCTGTAAACGTGAATTCTTCACTTTGTACGTCCCTTCGAAGGCTGTTTCAAGAATGTCCCAAGGCACTTTCACAGGTATTGATCAACCTGAAAACATTCATGTCTACACCATTATAGATGGCATTGAGAGCCTTGGAGTTGGATATAGTGGCCTCGTCTTCTGTAGGACTCCACTCAATCTCGGCTTTCTTTACAAAGGTAACGCCATCCTCCAAAGCCTTCTTGGGAGCTTACCACCCTGTAATAATGGACTTCCAGGTCTTGTGGCCGATGGACCGTATAAAGGCTCTCATCTTGGCCTTCCAATACGCATAGTTCTGGCCATCGAGAAGCGAAGCTCGAGAAATAGAGCCTCCTTCCCTGAACGTGTCCATCTCTAGCAACAATATTAAGATCAAGAGAACCTTACCCAGAAACTTAGGGTTCCCGCTCTGATACCACTTGAAATTTCAGATCTACTATGTAACTTGCTTGTTAGATGATGTTAAGAATAACAAGACAAACAACAAGCAACAGGTAATGAAAGCAAGTAAAGAACACCAAGAACTGGTAACCCAGTTCGGACTCAAATGCCTACTCTGGGGGGATATCAATCCTGATGAAAAGAACAACTTCACTAGAAAATATGTTGAGTACACGTCGGAATACAATGGATGGTCACCTTCCACTATTCCTAACTTCAAGCTATTTCTATGGTGTTTTTAACCTAAGCTCCCCCTAGGTTTGAGCTCCCCTCACTTTTCACTCTTACACTCTCTCAGTGTTTCACTTCATTACAATAACAAATACCACAGCAACAACTTTATAATGCACTAGGTAAGACTTCGCCGGATGAGAGTCAAAAACCTAGAAAACCAAAAACAAACACAATCTTGAAAAGTTGGTTTTGGCGGCAAAGTGTGTTACCCTCTCCTAGGGTATAACATTCTCTTTTATATGAGACAACAAAAGAGAATGTCTTGTGATCGGACACCAGGACAAATGGCACACAACAGGATGAGGACAGCCAAAAAGCTATCGGGAAGGCCACATCGAATCATGGTCGTACGACAACAATAATGTTTTGTGCGATGCTAGAGACATCATAAAGAACAATAGAGTTGCCTGAACCAAAAGGCCAACTCATTGTAACTCAGGAATTGTGGTGAAGAAGACGGCGGCGTGGTGTAGTTTTTGGCCAAGAAGATGGTGGCGAATCATTGTCCTGTTGTTGTTTTATTTGAGAAAAAAAAAAGCGAATTAACTTGTGCTTAAACAATCAGTTAATTTTCAACGTTGTAATTGAGCCACCAATCAATCCAACGTTTTTTTAATGACCGTCCATTCTATTTTTAACGGTGCATATAGCAACGGAGGTAGCATTTTGTTATATTAAGTACTTTTACCGCAACTTTTAAAGAATGAGTATTAACTTGCAACAAAAAAAAAATAATGAATATTTTTTCTGCCAGTAACTCTAACCAAATAAACATAGGCATTTGCGTTTTAGCTAACGTTTTGTAAATTTTTCGTAAAAACCAAAAACTTTGGTAAATATTTCGTAAATAGCCATATTTACTAAATATTTACTCTGCGTTTTTTTATTATTTTGATAGCATAAATAGATTTACGTGGCTATTTACAAAAAATTAACGAAACGTTTGCTATTTCAAAATTTCTAACGTTTCGTATGGCTAGATAGTCACTGAAGTTGATGATTACTTAGACTCCAAGTTATGTATGCGCCTTAATTTGTAACTTTGTATAGGCCATGTTGTGGTTTTCTTTATTTGTTTTACATGTACGACGTCGTTCAGTTAAGTAGTGGCATTAGTTTATTTTGTTATTACTGTTGCGTGTACTCTTTGTATATATATTGTTCAAATGGCGTTGTAGTTACCTAACCAATTTCAAACGGGAAACTTGATAAAGCATGTGATTTGAAAACCAAACCATGTTTTGGTTCCCTTAGGAAAACCAAGCATCTCACCATGTAAAAAGTCCAAATTACCCTTAAATGAATTTTTTTTTCAAAATCAATCCTTCACTCACTCACTCATCTTCCCTTCCCTTCCCTCACGTGTGGTTTTTCCCTTCACTCACGCACAGCACTCTCTCCCACTTCCCTTCACTCACGCACAGCACTCTCTCCCACTTCCATTCACTCACGCACAGCACTCTCTCCCACTCCCCTTCACTCACGCACAGCACTCTCTCCCATCCCAAACCGAGCCCTTCCCGTCCCAAACCCAAAAAACCCAAAAAAAAAAGAAACCGAGCCCTTCCCGTCCCAAACCCCCACGCACGGCCAACCTCCACGCACGGCAAACCCCCACGCACGAATGGGTAAGTTTCGATCCCTAATTCGACCATATTTTGTAAGAGATTTGTTTGATTTCCTGAAAAAAAGAGTTTGAGTTCGTCATGTTGGATCTGGAAAAAAGTTCGAAATTGTTGTCTGTAATTTCGAACTTTATAGCTGTTATTTCGATTGCATTTCGATTGCATTTCGAAGGTTATTTCGATTTCATTTCGAACTTTTTAACTTGAAAGTGTTGTCTGTAATTTCGAAGTTCATAGCTGTTATTTCGATTTCATTTCGAACTTTTTAACTTGAAATTGTTGTCTGTAGTTTCGAAGTTTATAGGTGTTATTTCGATTTCATTTCGAACTTTTTAACTAGAAATTGTTGTCTGTAGTTTCGAAGTTTATAGCTGTTATTTCGATTTCATTTCGAACTTTTTAACTTGTACAGATTTGACTTCTAATGTATACTTTTTAACTTCTTAACAGGTTCAAACGTTAATATATGTTGTTTATTTGATGGTACTTGGTTGAACAAAGGTACAAAATGGGAATATACTAATGAATCGCGATTCGAACTGCGTGCACTCGCGAAAGACATATCTCGGGTGGAGCTATTAATCGCTATGTACGAAGCTTTTTGTGTCGATGAGTCGTTATACGATTTGAAACTTGTAGCTACGTATGTTTGGGCTGGAAGACCAATGCCTCCTCTCATTTTGGCATCGGACGCTAGTGTGACGTCATTTATGTTAGAGAATTCTGGTCACTCCAAGCTGAGGATTTCCTTGTGCGTAACCCCCGTGAAAAGAAACATTGTTGATGCAGCTCTCGGTACAACTCCAAGCAGGGCAGTTTCACCAACCCCAAATTCTCAGGTAGCATGCTTAGGTATTAGCGTCGAGGTGAATGATTTTCAGGCGCCATGCGATGAAGAGGGTGATGAGGAAGGTAAGGATGGTGATGATGAGGAAGATGAGGATGGCGATGATGAGGAAGATTTTGATGCAAGCGGATTCTATTGTGAGGATGATCCGGTTATGAATGATAATGATATTCCCATGTCAGAGCCAGTACCGGCGACGCCTCATAAGAAGTCGAAATTATGGGATGCACATGTTTCAATTCCCGATTTGGAGGAAAATGTAAGTACGCCTTCATCCACTGGCAGTTCTTCGGACATATGTGTTGGGCAAATTTTTGATAATAAGTTTGATTTGAAAACTAAAGTTGCCATGCTTGCAATGAGAAAGAGCTTTCAGTATAGGGTCTTCGAAACAAGCAGGAGTCGGTGGGTAGTCAAGTGCAAAGCTGGTGATTGTACTTGGAAATTGAGAGGGAATAAACTACCAAACAGTGATATGTTCGAAGTGAGTGTGTATGTTTCTACACATACTTGTTCGATTGATGCCCCTGCTAGTGGCGAACTTCAAGCTGCACCATGGATTGTAGATGAGTGTCTCTCGAGTATGGAGAGATACTTCTTCTCACCATCGGTAGGCTCAAGAGTCGGTGTTGCCTCCACCTATAAAACAAAACTTCGAAATTAATCATACATCATAGTTGTAAAACGTCGAAATGAACCTGAAAATGTACATAAAATCTTCGAAGAAAAAAAGTGAGAAAACATACGCTTTGTCGGATTAACTTTTTTGTGAACCCCTTCTGTCTTTCTTGTTTCATGCTCACCCATTTGAGCATTCTCGGAATGCTATTCTCGCTCAACTTCTTGCCGTACTCTACACCGACAAACTCTATGGCCTCGTACGCCCAAAATTGAACCGCATGAAGAAACCCGTTGACCACATACTTTGCGTCTTGAACCTTCTTCTGCTTCTTACCTCGATTCTCGTGTAAGCTACGAAGGTGTTTCGGGTCCGTCGCTAGCAACCCCTCGAGAGTGGCAGCCCAACTAATGTGGCCCCACGGAAACGCCATAAAGTATGGGAGCTCATCAACCATACTCAACAACTCCTCCCAAATACCTTGCCAACTATCCTTCCCTCGTATCACGCCTTCCACAATCAAACACAGTCCGAGCTTGTAGCAGTCTTCTTCGTTCGTGCACTTCAGAAAAGCTGCCTCTAAATCAGCAACAGACGGTGCCTTGTGAAGTTTTTTGTCGTTGTCATCAACGTGTTCGGGGTCAGGAAAATACGTCTTCAACAGACGGTTCCTTGAAAGGTGCTTCTCGAATTCTTCCGTTGACGGAAGCGCACTAAACTTCAGTCCCGTTGTCAAAGCAAACTCGGCTCTTCCGAAACGGATACGATTCTTACCGATACCAAAGTAAACTGCATCCGCATATCTTTGCTTGATGCGTCGTTGGAGAAGTTGGTCTATAATCACACCATTAAAGTTGAACCCCGTAACGGAAGGGGAATCGATCCAACTAAATTGTGTGTCCTTCAACCTAGCCTGTAATCCGAATGCTATAAATCGTGCGCTTGTTTGCTTCAAGTACCCGCTGCCTCTGAAACTTATTTGCCCACTGTACTCCTTACAGATGGGGACTACCAACTCATATTTCGGTGCCTACAAAAAAATGATAAGTTGTCATACAAAAAAAGATTCAATCACTGAAAACTTACTGAAAACTATGAAATCCATTACAAAAAATAACATAAACTAACTCAAATCCATTACAAAAAATTACTGAAAACTTTGAAATCCATAAAAAAAAAAAGATAACTGAAAACTCTGAAATCATTTACAAAAAATAATTGAAAACTCTGAAATCCTTTACATAACCTAACTGAAAACTCTGAAATCCATTCCATAAAATAACAGAAAACTCTGAAATCATTTACAAAAAATACCTGAAAACACTGAAATCCTTTACATAACCTAACTGAAAACTCTGAAATCCATTCCATAAAATAACTGAAAACTCTGAAATCATTTACAAAAAATAACTGAAAACTCAGAAATCCTTTACATAACCTAACTGAAAACTCTTAAATTCATTCCATAAAATAACAGAAAACTCTGAAATCATTTACAAAAAATACCTGAAAACTCTGAAATCCTTTACATAACCTAACTGAAAACTCTGAAATCCATTCCATAAAATAACTGAAAACTCTGAAATCATTTACAAAAAATAACTGAAAACTCTGAAATCCTTCACATAACCTAACTGAAAACTCTGAAATCCATTCCATAAAATAACAGAAAACTCTGAAATCATTTACAAAAAATACCTAAAAACTCTGAAATTCTTTACATAACCTAACTGAAAACTCTGAAATTCATTCCATAAAATAACTGAAAACTCTGAAATCATTTACAAAAACTAACTACAAACTATGAAATCCTTCACATAACCTAACTGAAAACTCTGAAATCTATTCCATAAAATAACTGAAAACTCTGAAAATCCATTACAAAAAATAACTGAAACGTCTTAAATCAAACACATAAACTAAATGAAAACTCTGAAATCGTTTACAAAAAATAAATCCATTACATAAACAAAGCAAACTTAAATCTTCGAAATCCCTTCAAACCGCTATGAACTTCATAGCCAAAAAATCCAAAATCTCTAATCAAAACTACATCCCATCCCAAAATTTCACACCGAAAATACCAAAGATTTCATATCAAAACAATCTTAATCACCAAAAATTCATCGAAAACTTCAAACCCTCATACCCAAAATCTTCGAAACATATTCTAAACAACCCTAACAAGTCATAATCGAAGATTCTCAAATAATGTCATCTAAATAATTATGAAACCATTTCAATTTAACAAACCCTAAAACAATGGGACCCAAAACAAACTCACCATTTTCGTTTGGTTCACGACTCGGCTGGACTGGCGAGGAGGGCTCGGCTGGTTCGCGAGGAGGGCTAGGGTGGTTCGCGACTCGGCTGGACTGGCGACCACGGAGCGAAATGGCGAGTAGGGTTGGACTGGCGAGGAGGGCTCTGATGGTTCGCGACTCGGCTGGACTGGCGACGAAGGACTGAAATGAAGAGTAGGGCTGGACTGGTTTACGACGATGGGCGTGGGTGCATGAGGATGACCGACGGAGAGAAGAGAAGAGAACGAGGGATTTGGGGCGGGACGGGATGAGCGGGTTTTTTTTTTGGGTTTTGAATTGAAATGGTTCGGGAATGGGAAAGGCACGCGTGAAATGGGAAGGAAGGGGAGTGCAGAGAAAATAAAGGATTGATTTTGAAAAGAATTTTAATTTAAGGGTAATTTGGACATTTTACATGGACAAATGCTTGGTTTCTCTAAAAGACCCAAAATATGGTTTGGTTTTCAAAACACATGCTACACTAAGCTTGGTTTATCAAGTTTCCCTTTCAAACTTGATTTTCATGAACTACCTAACGTTTCGTTTATTTTTGTAAATTAACCATTTATCAAAATTAACGTCCAAAATACTAGAGCAATCATGTAAAATACTACTTAATTAATGAGACCACATCACTATATGCATTTAGATTTTAAACATGTTTGAAATGTTGGTTACGTTACAAATCTAACATTTCAAATGACATAGTCGATGTGATTTTTCTTGTTCAAGCTCATTTGAACAATTGTACCAATCAATGCACATAGATTCTTTTTCTCTCATTCGTCTTTTCCTTCTTCATCGTTTCTTCTTCATAGAAGCTCAAACGTAGAAATAACACATGGTCATCTCAAACGTAAAAATACCGCATGGTCAGCTCAACATTTGAACACAGAGGTTTTTTTTCTCTCATTCGTCGACAATTCTAAGTTGTACTTCTAAGTTGCTGCTATCCGGTACAAAGTCAAACAAGTTTAAAATAGTTTCTGACTCAACTACAAATAAAATAACATATCACACATTTATCGTCACATGTCCGATGTAATATTTATATGCAAGTTGGAAGGATTGGTTTACTTCTCATGACGAGAGGTTAGTCAAAATCCTTGCTTCTTCTACTAGATTTTAAATGTTTGTTTGTTTATTTGTCAAATGAATAAAGGACTAAAATTACAACCCAGCTAATTTATTTGAAGAGATTATCAATATTTATATTTGCTGAAGTTCTTCGATTGTTTAATTTCCATGTTAAATTCTACTCAAATAAAAAAAAATGAAAAAAACAAAAATTCCCTGTTAAATTTTGTTTTTTTTTTCAGTCAATGGACCAGATTTCTAATCTAAATTGTAATTTGTATAATCTTTTATTACTTCTAGGCCATAGTGTCTACCACACCATACCATTATTGTTGAAAAAAAAAACATAATTAACATTTAATAGATAAGAAGAAGAAAAAGAAAGTAAAAAGAAAAAAAATTTACATTGAAGTGTCTGGGAGGCATCTATGCAAAGTTTTTATAATTTATACGAAATACAACAAGCAACATACATAATATTAATATACCAATCTCAGTCAGGCTGGTTGTGAAACGTTATGAAGAACAAGCTTAACCAACCAATAACTCCAAACAATATTTTACCAGTGTTAAAAGAAAAATTAAAACATAAGTTACATGAAAAAGGCAGTGTAAGTTTCTTTCAAATTAGCTTCTTTAGACCACCAATTATCAACGAATCATATAGACGATGGAGTTGGAGTGATCGTTGGGACACCGTCAACAGAAGAAGATCGTATCTGTGTGTCTCGGCCTACTTCATTTCGACTGTTTTCTGTTTTCCCTGTCAATTTAATTTTATAACCCACCACATAAGCTCAACTTGTGTAAAGCTATCTTACTGAGTTTTGAAAAAAAACGTAATACCTTTAGAGAAGCAGTATTTCCGTAGAATGTAGAATAATGCGCAGGCTAGACCAAGAAGACCCAGAGAAGTAACTACACTCACAATCATAACCCATTTTCGGTGGTTTCTCCTTGAAGCTCCTAGAACAACTTAAAAGATGGCGATGGAACAGATAAAAAAGAAAGAATAAAAAAAGAAGAAGTACAACGGTTAATGTATACGGAAGCTTGATATACCTCTATCCTTGCGCTTGTAAAAGTATTCCTCGTTGTAAATATATGGAACGTCCAAGGCATGTCCATCTGAGAACTTGCAGGAAGATCCATCGGGCATCGTAGAAGCATAAGCCCAACAAGAGCAGTTATTCCGACATTCCTCTTTGCAGTCACTCAGACTCATATTGACGTTCTCTGAATAAGACCACGTATTCATTAGTGCGAATACGAGCTCGAATTCATCCCCGGCGCTGCAATTTGATGCCTTCTGCTCTATACAACCTTCTGAGTTTTTTCTCTTTTTTACATCGTCGCACGTCACTGCAGGAACAAGCACCGTACTGTGGGAATATCCGTAAAAGAAGCGGATATTTCCGGTGGAATTGATCTCGATGAACGAATAAGAACCAGAATCAATCAACTTCCAGGAAAAGTAGCTTTCGTTTTCGTTCGAGATGTAGCTGAACTGCATATTGACATAGATCTGGGTATCAAAAGGGAATGACATCTGATCCTTGTTTTTCCACGTCAGGCTTCGCCAGTAAGGAGTCCCTCTTCGCCGGACTTCGAGCTGTTTCGTGCTGTTTGGGTCGACGCCGAATGTGAACGCTCCGGGAGACGGATCTCCCGGGCTGAGCCACGACGTGGGGAAATGTTTCCGAGGCTGAGTTTGATTCTTCAAGTCAAACAAACGGATCTTCATCCCCGGGAGAATCGTGTCCGTCGGATGATCGAAACTCTGCCACACGACCTGTCGACCGGCTTTCAGGACCAGATTTCCCGAGTTGAGAAGAACGAGAGTCGTATTCGGATATATTGCAGTTTGTCCGGAATTGATGGTGATAGAGGCTCCTCGTTCGTCGCTGATCACCAAGAACCCGTCTCGGGTGAAATTCAGATATCCCGAGGTGTCGTTCAGTGGATTTTCTCTGTTCGCGACCCAAACCATCTTCTGATCAATCGAGTCCATGCATCGAACTGTCAGATAGCGGTTGCTCGAGTAAAGAGAGTTGAAGAATCCAAACCGGAAGAATTGGTTTGGGGACTCCAAGACCTGCCAGTCTTTGAGGAGTTGACCGGCATTTAGAGTGTTTGTTGCACTTGAAACATGGATCAACTGAAATAGCCAAACCAAGGACAAGCAAGAAAGAAGAGCCAATTGGCTAATTATGATTCTCATCTTTGGAAATGTTTGGGATCCCTAAAACATGAGGTGATTCTATTACATATATACATACATACATGGGTTTGTTTCCTGGGAATTTCCTGCTCTAAACTATTTCACAACTGGAAAACTACAGAGCTGTCAGATCAAGTAGCACTACAAGTTGCTACTATAAATGTTATACACAAAGTTAAAAGATTTACAAAATAACGTCTCTAAATAATGTAACTTAAGAGTCACGTTTTCTGTTAATCAGTAATCACATGTGCAATGTGATTTTATATGCAATTTGGAAGAATTGGTTGACCTCCAATCTCAAATAAATAAATCAAAATCAACTTGCTCTACCGAGTTGATATATTGTCCAATCATGTATTGATTTTCCATTTCGTTCGTGTTTATGATTTTAGATTAGTAGTCGTGTCGCTGTTATGAATCATAGACACCGCATCCAACGTGATGGGTCTGGTCTATTCAAACACATCTCTCGAACTCAGTTTATGTAACATGTTTTGACCAATGTTGGTTAAACAAGCTCTTGGGCTTTTTTTTTCTTTCCACAAATTTCAAGCCTAAACATGGAAGGCTAGTTTAATGTTGATAACAGTTACAAATCAAAAGGATTGTTACTTAAATATCTGTTAGTATCATTCAAGTCCCTGCGGTGATTTCACAATTATCACCAAGTATTTAATTCTCATTTTGAATGACATTTTATATTCTAGTTTCTGATTAACATCTGCCAAAACATCTTGCAGTAAACAGTTTATGTTTTATTGACATTTACGTATTTTCACTACTTGTTTTAATTTTCATAAACTCCGTTTTTGTTTCTATATTTATTACCTCACAATACCTAGAAACTCAAGTTGAGATATATTTTGATCATTTCAGAAGTAGAATTTTTTTTAATTTATATTTTTTTTTTATGTTCTTACAGCGAATGCGAATAGTGCGTGTGTATGAAGACAGAGCATTTCAAGGTTTTTCATTTTCAGTTTTACCACGATAACACAAAATCGAGAATTGTCAACCCAGCTTAGTAGCGCTATAAGTTGCTACTATGTCGTTCAGAAAGTCAAACAATTGTAAAATATTGACTATATGACTTATATTACAAATACTCTACGAATAATAATGCAACGAACACATTACCTCTTTCATCAACAATATTGAGAATTTATTCTCTAGAGTAAGTTGTTTAATTGTGACAAAAATAATCAGCAATGTTCTTGGTATAACCATGGGAAGCATTGTTACCAGCAGCAGAACTACTATTCACGCCCGCACTACTTTTAGTTTTGACAAGTGTTAAAAAAAAAAGGCACATAGAAGGAAGCAGAACTTGGGAAAAAAGACATAATCATGAATTTCTTTGCTTCGGGTTTTCAACCATAGAAACAGCAAATAAGTTTTATCTGAACGATATTTAGTGCATGGGTTACAAGAAAAAGCAGTGCATAGTTTTCAAATTACTTCTTGCAACCCGATTCTCAAAGAATCATATAAACAATGAAATCTATAGTGCTATCGAGCGTATGTGGTTGAAATAGTGACACCGTTTACAGAGGAAGAGCTTGAACTCTGTGGATGATCTGCTGGAATAGCAGAGAAATAATTTGATTGTCTAAGTTCCGGAAGATTACCGGCATCAATATGATGTTTATATGCAATTTGGAAGAATTGGTTGACCTCCAATCTCAAATAATAATAAAAAATCAACTTGCTCTACCGAATTGATATATTGTCCAATCATGTATTGATTTTCCATTTCGTTCATGTTTATGATTTTAGATTAATAGTCGTGTCGCTGTTATGAAGCATAGACACCGCATCCAACGTGGTGGGTCTGGTCTATTCGAACACATCTCTCGAACTCGTTTATGTAACATGGAGAATTTTAGGAATTTCAGCGTTTTTTTTATGTTTTTTAATTTTTATTTATTATGTCGTGGTTTGTTTATGGTTTCTTGCTGAGAGAAGCTGAGGTTTTTTTTTTTAATACAGTATGTTCGTGTAAATAGATATCATATTTACAGTATGTTCGTGTCAATACAAATCATATTTACAGTATATTCGTATAAATACGAAGCTTATTCACAGTATATTCACTGTAAATACAAAGCCTATTTACAGTATACTCGTGTAAATAAACTGAAAAAATTCTGGAAATATTTTGAGCACGAAAATTCTGGAAATTATGAATATATGGAAGACAAAATAATATCAATGAATGAAGAATTAATTCGAAATTAATTACCTAATGAATTGCAACGAAAATAGAAACTAATTACCTAAAGTCAACGCTGAAAATTTCCAAATACATAACAATTAATGGCTGAGAACTTTCAAAATCTGCTCAAAATTCAAATTTCAAATTTGAAAACTTCCCTATTCGGTTTCAATATTTAATTCGAAATTTTTTTAAAAAAAATGCCTAATTAAAATAGCGTAAGGACAAAAATGTAAAATTAATTCAATTAATAAGCTGCCACGTAAGCAAGATGGCTATTTACGGGAAATTAACGAAAGGTTGGCTAAAACCAAATTGCTAGTGTCACTACTACAAATGTTGGATTATACAACCCACTTTCTACGAGGCTTATGACAAGCGTTGTAGAAACTAGAGATTCTACAACGCTTATGACAAGCGTTGTAGAAACTTGGTGTTTCTACAACGCTTATGGATAAGCGTTGTAGAAACTGGGTGTTTCTACAACGCATATGGTTAAGCATTGTAGAAAATGGGTGTTTCTACAACGCATATGGTTAAGCGTTGTAGAAACTTGGTGTTTCTACAACGCATATGGTTAAGCGTTGTAGAAACTTGGTGTTTCTACAACCCTTCTGTCTAATCGTTGTAGAATTAAATATATTTCAAATTTCCCACGGCGCTTTAACATTCCGTTGTAGAATTATACTCTACGAATAATAATGCAACGGACACCTTTCCTTTTTCATCAACAATATTAAGAATTTATTCTCTAGAGTAAGTTGTTTAATTGTGACAAAAATAATGACCAATGTTCTTGGTATAACCATGGGAAGCATAGGTACCAGCAGCAGAACTACTATTCAGGCCCGAACGGACAAAAGCATCGCAATTATTGTGAGAACCGAGCTCAATAAATCTAGACTTTTAAACTTTTAGTTTTGGCAGGTGTTAGAGAACTAGACAAGCTCTAGCTAAATGAAAAAAAAAAAAAGGCACATAGAAGGAAACAGAACTTGGGAAAAAAGACATTATCATGAATTTCTTTGCTTCGGGTTTTCAACCATAAAAACAGGAAATAACTTTTATCTGAACGATATTTAGCGCATGGGTTACAAGAAAAAGCAGTTGTATAGTTTTCAAATTACTTCTTATTGCGACCCGATTCTCAAAGAATCATATAAACAATAAAATTTATACTGCTATCGAGCGTATGTGGTTGAAATAGTGACACCGTTTACAGAGGAAGAGCTTGAACTCTGTGGATGATCTGCTGGAATAGCAGAGAAATAATTTGATTGTCTAAGTTCCGGAAGATTACCGGCATCATTTCCGAGAAGCATAGACGTGACATCAGCCATGTTTGGTCGATCCGACGCGTTCTCTTGCATGCACAACAACGCTATATGAACACATCTTTCGAATTCAAATGTGGAGCAATATGTTTCACTCAATGTTGGATCCATCAGCTCAAAACTCCTTTCTTCTCTCCACAAATTCCATGCCTGCATTTATATGGTTCTGTTAAGGATCTTCACATCAGATAAAAGAACATGACAAAGTCTGTAAGGCCTTAACAATTGATTTTAAAATGGAACGTTATATTTAACCGTTTTTGGGCAGAGATGAAGATATATAGTACGAATTTGAGGATCTTGCTTACAAGTCGTGTTAAGTTTAGAGACCGATTTGAGTGATAGAATCCGGTGTTTCTCCGGCCGCTAATGATTTCAAGCATCATGACTCCGAAGCTAAAAACATCAGATTTTACAGAAAAGAGACCGTCCATTGCATACTCCGGAGACACGTAACCACTGTTTCCAATGTCAAACCAGAATATTAGTGTGTAAAACTTCTTTTAGAATTCGTGATTTGTTTTACACGTTCGATAATGATGTTAAGAAAAAGAGAGAATCAGCAATGGACTTACTACGTTCCAACTATCCGTTTTGTGTTTGCACGAGATTCGTTCTCTCCGAAGATTTTTTCCGGCACAATAGCAATTTGGCGCTGAGGGAAATGAAGATGAACCAGAGGAAGAGAATTCGAAAAAGAACTGCTGACACAAGTGAGTTCAGTGAAAATAATTATGACAGTTAAGCAAATCGTGACCTTTCTCGGGAAATAAGCCGTCACAAAGAGCTTAACACTGAACCAATGGAACGCTGCATTTCGAGATATCTCTAAAATAAGATAACTACCCCGAATGGACCTTCCAGTGATCAAGACACAGGCCCACACGTGACTCAACCAGCCCATTAATTACTACAACTCGGGGATGCAAACCCCCAATGCAGAGCTCAATTTTTCAAACTTAACAATATCCAGGGGTTTTGTAAATATGTCTGCCAGCTGATTCTTGGTGCTGACGTGTTTCAAGGACAAAATCTTATAATTCACAAGATCTCTGATGTAGTGGTGCATTATCTCAATATGCTTGGTCTTGATGTGTTGAACTGGATTCTTTGGCTATATTGATCGCGCTGGTGTTGTCACAGTACAACGTGACGACATTCTGTGGAACATCGTACTCTTCCATCATAGATTTGAGATAGACCAGTTCAGCACTAGCAGCGATGTACTAAGCTTCAGCCGTGGAGAGCGAGACACAATTTTGTTTCTTGCTTAACCAAGAGACCAAGATGTTCCCAAGAAATAAGCAACCTCCTGGGGTGCTTTTTCTATCATCAGAGTTGCCTCCCCAATCTGCATCCGAAAAACCCACAAGACAAGAATTCGTGTCAAAGGAGTAGAGGATACCATAGTCGGTGGTGCCATGAATGTACTATAATCCTCATGGCATAGCTCAGGTGGGTTGTAGTAGGTTGAGCCTGGAACCTTGCACAAACACCCACTGAGTAAGAAATGTCCGGTCGGCTAGCTATCAAATACAGGAGACTCCTGATCATGCTCCTGTACAATTTGATATCAACCGGTTCAGCTCCATCTTCTTTAGAGAGCTTGACTATAGCAAAAGCTGGGGTCCTCTTAATTTCCTGATTCGAGACCAAATTTCTTAACCAATTCCTTGGCATACTTCCCTTGAGACAAGAAGATTCCCTCTTCAAACTGTTTGATCTGAAAACCCAAGAAGTAAGAGAGCTCTCCCACCATACTAATCTCAAACTCAGATTGCATCTATTCCACAAAGTGGTCCATCATGGTCTGGGACATCCCACCAAACACTATGTCATCCACATAGATCTGAGCGAACATCATCTCCGAGCCAAATCTCCTGATGAAGAGAGTTTGATCCTTCACCCCTCTTATGTATCCCTTCTGAGTGAGATATTCTACAGGACGCTCGTACCAAGCCCGTGGAGCCTGTTTCATACCATACAAAACTTTGTGGAGCTTGTAGACATGGTTTGGAAACTTAGGATCCACAAATCTCTTGGGCTGCTCAACGTACACTTCTTCATTCTAAACACCATTCAGAAAGGCACTCTTGACATCCATCTGAAACAGCTTGAACCTCTTGAGGCATGAAATACCAAGAAGGAGTCGAATAGCTTCATGTCTAGCCACATGAGGAAAAGTCTCATCAAAATCCAGGCCCTCACCCTGAGCAACCAATCTAGCTTTGTTCCTCGTGACATTGCCAAGAGCATCAGATTTGTTCTTGAAGATCCATTTTGTTCCAATAACATTCACTTCCTCATGTCTGGGAACAAGCTTTCAGACCTCATTCCTCTCAAACTGAACTAATTCCTCTTGCATGGCTATCATCCAGAACTCGTCACTAACAACTTCAATGACATACTTTGGCTCAATTCTGGATGAGAAGCAAACGTTGCCTATCATTTCCCTGTAATTGACAGGTTCCTTTCTCCTGGTGATGACTCTTTCGTGCAGGTTCCCGATAATAACTTCTGTAGGATGATTCTTCTTGACTCTACTCGAGACTTAATTTCTTCACCGGAGAGTCAGGATCAGCTCTTTCCCTTGAGACAGCGAAAGCTTCACCAGTGTCTCAAGACATCTTCTGTGACACCAGAATGAACATCAGGAGAGGCACTAGGTTCATCCTCCTCAGAAACCCTGTCTTCGTCATCGACCACCATATTCCTTGACTCCATGATACACTGAGTCCTCTTGTTGAAAACCCTAAAGGCAGTACCACTGGTTGTGTAGCCCAAGAGAATGGCCTCATCACTCTTAGCATCCAGCTTATTCTTGGGTTCTCTGTCAGCTAGAACAACACACGTACTGCCAAAGATATGAAAATACTTGACATTGGGGTTCCTCCCCCTCCATATTTCATAACTTGTGTAGGACATGCCGAGACGTATCGGGACCCGATTGTGGATATGACACACAGTATTTACAGCTTCTGCCCAGAAGCGGACGAAAGGGATCTTGCGTGAAACATAACATGTGCCATTTCCTGGATTGTTCAGTTCTTTCGCACCACAATGCCACTTTTTTGAGGCATGATAAAGGCAGAGAACTCATGCATGATTCCTTGAGAATTGCAGAACTCAATGAATTTTCCATTCTCAAATTTCTTCCCATGATCGCTGCGAATCTTCATGATCTTGCCTGAAGTGTTCTCCTTCTCACGCTGCAACCTCAGACTCAGGGTGTGGAATCATCAAAGGCATCGGACTTCTCTCTGAGAAACTCAACCCAGGTGTACCTTGAGTAGTCATCAACAAGTACTAGAATACATCTTCTCCCACCCAAACTCTCAACTTGCATGGGACCCATGAGGTCCATGTGCAGAAGTTCCAAAGCACGAGAGGTGGTGAAGAATTCTACCTTCTTGTGAGACGCACGCACTTGTTTCCCCACTTGACACTAACCACAGATCCTTCCTTCTTTGATCTTCAACTCAGAAAGACCTCTAACAACTTCCTTGGACACAAGATTGCCCAAACTCCGTAGATTCAAGTGCCCAAGTCTTTTATGTCAAAGATCTGTGGCATCAGCTTTGCTAACAAGACAGGTGGAAGACGAAGTAGAGGGAGCAGACCAAAGGTAGCAATTGTCAGGGAACCTTAAACCCTTCATGTACACTGACTTGTCATCATGTGTGACAGAGCAGACGTTCTTTGTGAAAGTGACTGTCAAATCTTAGTCGCATAACTGACTAATGCTGATCAGGTTTTCTTTGAGCCCATCAAGCAGAAGGATGTTGTCGAGAACTGGAAGGCCCGAAACATTTAACTTTCCTTTCCCATCCACAGTGCCAGTCGATCCCCCTCCAAACGTGACATGCCCCTTAGAACAACTCTATACGTTGTTTAGAAAAGACTTTTCTCCAGTCATATGCCGTGAGCATCCACTGTCAAAATACCAATCCTATCTTGCAGTGACTTTGAGAGAAGTATAGGCGACAAAAGCTCTGTGGTCATGTTTGATTCTTCACACTTGACCAGCACGCTGGGGTACGCGAGGTCTGCCTCTCTGAACGTTCTCTCAGATCCATATTCATCTTGGGGGATCTACTCTGAGCATAGAGAAAATTTTTACTAGTGTTCTTCCTCTCTAGAAACCTGCCATAAAGAGAATAGCAAAAAGGGCGGATATGCCCCCATTTTCCACAAAAATGACATCTCCAGTCAGGCCTAGGAGCAGACCTTGGCTTTGGCAGAACATGACTTGACGTCTTCTGAGATGGTGGAGACACCTTGCGACTATTCTCTACTGGCACCTGAGACGGAGACACAAAGACAGTCTTGCGCGAGGTGGAGGCACTAGAATGATATCCAATTCCTCTATGACTTGAAGATGGTTGCCCAATCTTCGGAATCTCATTCAGGCTGGAAGTTCATGAGTTCAGCAGCTGAACAAACTTGGTCATATTCGCTAGATCAACATTGAGTTTAGTGATTTATTTCTTCAAACTCCTAATGACCTCAAGATGGTGAGATTTTTCACCAAGCAGCGATTCAATCCTGTTCTTTAGTATCTCAGGAGAGTCCTTCTTTAGTTCTTCTATCTCCTTGAGTAAGCTAGATTACTTAGTCTCCAATTCTTCAATCCTAGATTTCTTCTTGAGAAAGGCATTGGACTCGTCGGCCCATTTCACAAATAGAGTCTTGTAAGCCTCAAGAAGGACCTCATCACTGAGCTCGTCCTCCATTTCTCATGTGCAAGACTTCACACTTCCTGTGGAAAACAGTCTGCGATATGATGACTTCATAGGCATGAAGTAGAAATTCGTCACTGAGTTCCCTACTTCCAGCTGACTTGAAATCGTTGGAGCATTCAGAAAGAGCCAGGGCAATTTTCCCTTTATTCTCCTCTGATGGATTGTCCTGAGAATCTGAACTCCGAGCCATGAAGGTAAGAAAATTGTTGCCTTTATCCTCTCATGCTTCACTACTGTAATCACTGTCTTCATCGTTGAGAGTTAAAATTATACTCCTCTGATAGTTTGGACACTTAACCTGTATGTGGCCAATACCTTCACACTCCCTGCATTGAATCTCATTTCCCTTTGATGCATAAGGAGTTCCCCGATCTTCTCGTCCCTTCCTGATGTAATTCCCTAGTTTGTAACCCTGAGAAGTCTTCTCGCGGTTGAAGGGACCAGAGGCCTGTCTAGAGAAATTGGGTGATCTATTCTCGAACTTCTTCATGAGTTTCCCATACTTCTTGACCATCAAGGCCAGGGACTCCTCGTATGATTCTGAAGGCATCTCAACGTTCGGGGATGAGAGTTTAGAGGCAGTGGACTTGAGAGCAAGACCTCTTTATTTCTTCTCAGAGAACCCTGTAAATGACATCTCGTAGATGAGTAGGGATCCTATGAGCTCGTCCACCTTCATCGCAGAGGTGTCATGCACTTCGTCTATGGTAGTCTCCTTCATCTTGAACCTCTCGGATAGAGATCTCAAGATCTTCTTGACTAGCTTGGCATCGGACATTGGTTCTCTAAGAGAGTGAGACTCATTGGAGAGGTCTCTGACCCTCACATAGAATTTGTTGATTGTTTCATCTTCAAGCATCCTCATGTTTTCAAACTTGGTGGTGACAAGCTGTAAATGTGAATTCTTCACTTTGTCCGTCCCTTCGAAGGCTGTTTCAAGAATGTCCCAAGGCACTTTCACAGGTATTGATCAACCTGAAAACATTCATGTCTACACCATTATAGATGGCATTGAGAGCCTTGGAGTTGGATATAGTGGCCTCGTCTTCTGTAGGACTCCACTCAATCTCGTCTTTCTTTACAAAGGTAACGCCATCCTCCAAAGCCTTCTTGGGAGCTTACCACCCTGTAATAATGGACTTCCAGGTCTTGTGGTCGATGGACCGTATAAAGGCTCTCATCTTGGCCTTCCAATACGCATAGTTCTGGCCATCGAGAAGCGAAGCTCGAGAAATAGAGCCTCCTTCCCTGAACGTGTCCATATCTAGCAACAATATTAAGATCAAGAGAACCTTACCCAGAAACTTAGGGTTCCCGCTCTGATACCACTTGAAATTTCAGATCTACTGTGTAACTTGCTTGTTAGATGATGTTAAGAATAACAAGACAAACAACAAGCAACAGGTAATGAAAGCAAGTAAAGAACACCAAGAACTGGTAACCCAGTTCGGACTCAAATGCCTACTCTGGGGGGATATCAATCCTGATGAAAAGAACAACTTCACTAGAAAATATGTTGAGTACACGTCGGAATACAATGGATGGTCACCTTCCACTATTCCTAACTTCAAGCTATTTCTATGGTGTTTTTAACCTAAGCTCCCCCTAGGTTTGAGCTCCCCTCACTTTTCACTCTTACACTCTCTCAGTGTTTCACTTCATTACAATAACAAATACCACAGCAACAACTTTATAATGCACTAGGTAAGACTTCGCCGGATGAGAGTCAAAAACCTAGAAAACCAAAAACAAACACAATCTTGAAAAGTTGGTTTTGGCGGCAAAGTGTGTTACCCTCTCCTAGGGTATAACATTCTCTTTTATATGAGACAACAAAAGAGAATGTCTTGTGATCGGACACCAGGACAAATGGCACACAACAGGATGAGGACAGCCAAAAAGCTATCGGGAAGGCCACATCGAATCATGGTCGTACGACAACAATAATGTTTTGTGCGATGCTAGAGACATCATAAAGAACAATAGAGTTGCCTGAACCAAAAGGCCAACTCATTGTAACTCAGGAATTGTGGTGAAGAAGACGGCGGCGTGGTGTAGTTTTTGGCCAAGAAGATGGTGGCGAATCATTGTCCTGTTGTTGTTTTATTTGAGAAAAAAAAAAGCGAATTAACTTGTGCTTAAACAATCAGTTAATTTTCAACGTTGTAATTGAGCCACCAATCAATCCAACGTTTTTTTAATGACCGTCCATTCTATTTTTAACGGTGCATATAGCAACGGAGGTAGCATTTTGTTATATTAAGTACTTTTACCGCAACTTTTAAAGAATGAGTATTAACTTGCAACAAAAAAAAAATAATGAATATTTTTTCTGCCAGTAACTCTAACCAAATAAACATAGGCATTTGCGTTTTAGCTAACGTTTTGTAAATTTTTCGTAAAAACCAAAAACTTTGGTAAATATTTCGTAAATAGCCATATTTACTAAATATTTACTCTGCGTTTTTTTATTATTTTGATAGCATAAATAGATTTACGTGGCTATTTACAAAAAATTAACGAAACGTTTGCTATTTCAAAATTTCTAACGTTCCGTATGGCTAGATAGTCACTGAAGTTGATGATTACTTAGACTCCAAGTTATGTATGCGCCTTAATTTGTAACTTTGTATAGGCCATGTTGTGGTTTTCTTTATTTGTTTTACATGTACGACGTCGTTCAGTTAAGTAGTGGCATTAGTTTATTTTGTTATTACTGTTGCGTGTACTCTTTGTATATATATTGTTCAAATGGCGTTGTAGTTACCTAACCAATTTCAAACGGGAAACTTGATAAAGCATGTGATTTGAAAACCAAACCATGTTTTGGTTCCCTTAGGAAAACCAAGCATCTCACCATGTAAAAAGTCCAAATTACCCTTAAATGAATTTTTTTTTCAAAATCAATCCTTCACTCACTCACTCATCTTCCCTTCCCTTCCCTCACGTGTGGTTTTTCCCTTCACTCACGCACAGCACTCTCTCCCACTTCCCTTCACTCACGCACAGCACTCTCTCCCACTTCCATTCACTCACGCACAGCACTCTCTCCCACTCCCCTTCACTCACGCACAGCACTCTCTCCCATCCCAAACCGAGCCCTTCCCGTCCCAAACCCAAAAAACCCAAAAAAAAAAGAAACCGAGCCCTTCCCGTCCCAAACCCCCACGCACGGCCAACCTCCACGCACGGCAAACCCCCACGCACGAATGGGTAAGTTTCGATCCCTAATTCGACCATATTTTGTAAGAGATTTGTTTGATTTCCTGAAAAAAAGAGTTTGAGTTCGTCATGTTGGATCTGGAAAAAAGTTCGAAATTGTTGTCTGTAATTTCGAACTTTATAGCTGTTATTTCGATTGCATTTCGATTGCATTTCGAAGGTTATTTCGATTTCATTTCGAACTTTTTAACTTGAAAGTGTTGTCTGTAATTTCGAAGTTCATAGCTGTTATTTCGATTTCATTTCGAACTTTTTAACTTGAAATTGTTGTCTGTAGTTTCGAAGTTTATAGGTGTTATTTCGATTTCATTTCGAACTTTTTAACTAGAAATTGTTGTCTGTAGTTTCGAAGTTTATAGCTGTTATTTCGATTTCATTTCGAACTTTTTAACTTGTACAGATTTGACTTCTAATGTATACTTTTTAACTTCTTAACAGGTTCAAACGTTAATATATGTTGTTTATTTGATGGTACTTGGTTGAACAAAGGTACAAAATGGGAATATACTAATGAATCGCGATTCGAACTGCGTGCACTCGCGAAAGACATATCTCGGGTGGAGCTATTAATCGCTATGTACGAAGCTTTTTGTGTCGATGAGTCGTTATACGATTTGAAACTTGTAGCTACGTATGTTTGGGCTGGAAGACCAATGCCTCCTCTCATTTTGGCATCGGACGCTAGTGTGACGTCATTTATGTTAGAGAATTCTGGTCACTCCAAGCTGAGGATTTCCTTGTGCATAACCCCCGTGAAAAGAAACATTGTTGATGCAGCTCTCGGTACAACTCCAAGCAGGGCAGTTTCACCAGCCCCAAATTCTCAGGTAGCATGCTTAGGTATTAGCGTCGAGGTGAATGATTTTCAGGCGCCATGCGATGAAGAGGGTGATGAGGAAGGTAAGGATGGTGATGATGAGGAAGATGAGGATGGCGATGATGAGGAAGATTTTGATGCAAGCGGATTCTATTGTGAGGATGATCCGGTTATGAATGATAATGATATTCCCATGTCAGAGCCAGTACCGGCGACGCCTCATAAGAAGTCGAAATTATGGGATGCACATGTTTCAATTCCCGATTTGGAGGAAAATGTAAGTACGCCTTCATCCACTGGCAGTTCTTCGGACATATGTGTTGGGCAAATTTTTGATAATAAGTTTGATTTGAAAACTAAAGTTGCCATGCTTGCAATGAGAAAGAGCTTTCAGTATAGGGTCTTCGAAACAAGCAGGAGTCGGTGGGTAGTCAAGTGCAAAGCTGGTGATTGTACTTGGAAATTGAGAGGGAATAAACTACCAAACAGTGATATGTTCGAAGTTAGTGTGTATGTTTCTACACATACTTGTTCGATTGATGCCCCTGCTAGTGGCGAACTTCAAGCTGCACCATGGATTGTAGATGAGTGTCTCTCGAGTATGGAGAGATACTTCTTCTCACCATCGGTAGGCTCAAGAGTCGGTGTTGCCTCCACCTATAAAACAAAACTTCGAAATTAATCATACATCATAGTTGTAAAACGTCGAAATGAACCTGAAAATGTACATAAAATCTTCGAAGAAAAAAAGTGAGAAAACATACGCTTTGTCGGATTAACTTTTTTGTGAACCCCTTCTGTCTTTCTTGTTTCATGCTCACCCATTTGAGCATTCTCGGAATGCTATTCTCGCTCAACTTCTTGCCGTACTCTACACCGACAAACTCTATGGCCTCGTACGCCCAAAATTGAACCGCATGAAGAAACCCGTTGACCACATACTTTGCGTCTTGAACCTTCTTCTGCTTCTTACCTCGATTCTCGTGTAAGCTACGAAGGTGTTTCGGGTCCGTCGCTAGCAACCCCTCGAGAGTGGCAGCCCAACTAATGTGGCCCCACGGAAACGCCATAAAGTATGGGAGCTCATCAACCATACTCAACAACTCCTCCCAAATACCTTGCCAACTATCCTTCCCTCGTATCACGCCTTCCACAATCAAACACAGTCCGAGCTTGTAGCAGTCTTCTTCGTTCGTGCACTTCAGAAAAGCTGCCTCTAAATCAGCAACAGACGGTGCCTTGTGAAGTTTTTTGTCGTTGTCATCAACGTGTTCGGGGTCAGGAAAATACGTCTTCAACAGACGGTTCCTTGAAAGGTGCTTCTCGAATTCTTCCGTTGACGGAAGCGCACTAAACTTCAGTCCCGTTGTCAAAGCAAACTCGGCTCTTCCGAAACGGATACGATTCTTACCGATACCAAAGTAAACTGCATCCGCATATCTTTGCTTGATGCGTCGTTGGAGAAGTTGGTCTATAATCACACCATTAAAGTTGAACCCCGTAACGGAAGGGGAATCGATCCAACTAAATTGTGTGTCCTTCAACCTAGCCTGTAATCCGAATGCTATAAATCGTGCGCTTGTTTGCTTCAAGTACCCGCTGCCTCTGAAACTTATTTGCCCACTGTACTCCTTACAGATGGGGACTACCAACTCATATTTCGGTGCCTACAAAAAAATGATAAGTTGTCATACAAAAAAAAGATTCAATCACTGAAAACTTACTGAAAACTATGAAATCCATTACAAAAAATAACATAAACTAACTCAAATCCATTACAAAAAATTACTGAAAACTTTGAAATCCATAAAAAAAAAAAGATAACTGAAAACTCTGAAATCATTTACAAAAAATAATTGAAAACTCTGAAATCCTTTACATAACCTAACTGAAAACTCTGAAATCCATTCCATAAAATAACAGAAAACTCTGAAATCATTTACAAAAAATACCTGAAAACTCTGAAATCATTTACATAACCTAACTGAAAACTCTGAAATTCATTCCATAAAATAACTGAAAACTCTGAAATCATTTACAAAAAATAACTGAAAACTCTGAAATCCTTTACATAACCTAACTGAAAACTCTGAAATTCATTCCATAAAATAACAGAAAACTCTGAAATCATTTACAAAAAATACCTGAAAACTCTGAAATCCTTTACATAACCTAACTGAAAACTCTGAAATCCATTCCATAAAATAACTGAAAACTCTGAAATCATTTACAAAAAATAACTGAAAACTTTGAAATCCTTCACATAACCTAACTGAAAACTCTGAAATCCATTCCATAAAATAACAGAAAACTCTGAAATCATTTACAAAAAATACCTGAAAACTCTGAAATCCTTTACATAACCTAACTGAAAACTCTGAAATTCATTCCATAAAATAACTGAAAACTCTTAAATCATTTACAAAAACTAACTACAAACTATGAAATCCTTCACATAACCTAACTGAAAACTCTGAAATCTATTCCATAAAATAACTGAAAACTCTGAAAATCCATTACAAAAAATAACTGAAACGTCTTAAATCAAACACATAAACTAAATGAAAACTCTGAAATCGTTTACAAAAAATAAATCCATTACATAAACAAAGCAAACTTAAATCTTCGAAATCCCTTCAAACCGCTATGAACTTCATAGCCAAAAAATCCAAAATCTCTAATCAAAACTACATCCCATCCCAAAATTTCACACCGAAAATACCAAAGATTTCATATCAAAACAATCTTAATCACCAAAAATTCATCGAAAACTTCAAACCCTCATACCCAAAATCTTCGAAACATATTCTAAACAACCCTAACAAGTCATAATCGAAGATTCTCAAATAATGTCATCTAAATAATTATGAAACCATTTCAATTTAACAAACCCTAAAACAATGGGACCCAAAACAAACTCACCATTTTCGTTTGGTTAACGACTCGGCTGGACTGGCGAGGAGGGCTCGGCTGGTTCGCGAGGAGGGCTAGGGTGGTTCGCGACTCGGCTGGACTGGCGACCACGGAGCGAAATGGCGAGTAGGGTTGGACTGGCGAGGAGGGCTCTGATGGTTCGCGACTCGGCTGGACTGGCGACGAAGGACTGAAATGAAGAGTAGGGCTGGACTGGTTTACGACGATGGGCGTGGGTGCATGAGGATGACCGACGGAGAGAAGAGAAGAGAACGAGGGATTTGGGGCGGGACGGGATGAGCGGGTTTTTTTTTTTGGGTTTTGAATTGAAATGGTTCGGGAATGGGAAAGGCACGCGTGAAATGGGAAGGAAGGGGAGTGCAGAGAAAATAAAGGATTGATTTTGAAAAGAATTTTAATTTAAGGGTAATTTGGACATTTTACATGGACAAATGCTTGGTTTCTCTAAAGGACCCAAAATATGGTTTGGTTTTCAAAACACATGCTACACTAAGCTTGGTTTATCAAGTTTCCCTTTCAAACTTGATTTTCATGAACTACCTAACGTTTCGTTTATTTTTGTAAATTAACCATTTATCAAAATTAACGTCCAAAATACTAGAGCAATCATGTAAAATACTACTTAATTAATGAGACCACATCACTATATGCATTTAGATTTTAAACATGTTTGAAATGTTGGTTACGTTACAAATCTAACGTTTCAAATGACATAGTCGATGTGATTTTTCTTGTTCAAGCTCATTTGAACAATTGTACCAATCAATGCACATAGATTCTTTTTCTCTCATTCGTCTTTTCCTTCTTCATCGTTTCTTCTTCATAGAAGCTCAAACGTAGAAATAACACATGGTCATCTCAAACGTAAAAATACCGCATGGTCAGCTCAACATTTGAACACAGAGGTTTTTTTTCTCTCATTCGTCGACAATTCTAAGTTGTACTTCTAAGTTGCTGCTATCCGGTACAAAGTCAAACAAGTTTAAAATAGTTTCTGACTCAACTACAAATAAAATAACATATCACACATTTATCGTCACATGTCCGATGTAATATTTATATGCAAGTTGGAAGGATTGGTTTACTTCTCATGACGAGAGGTTAGTCAAAATCCTTGCTTCTTCTACTAGATTTTAAATGTTTGTTTGTTTATTTGTCAAATGAATAAAGGACTAAAATTACAACCCAGCTAATTTATTTGAAGAGATTATCAATATTTATATTTGCTGAAGTTCTTCGATTGTTTAATTTCCATGTTAAATTCTACTCAAATAAAAAAAAATGAAAAAACAAAAATTCCCTGTTAAATTTTGTTTTTTTTTCAGTCAATGGACCAGATTTCTAATCTAAATTGTAATTTGTATAATCTTTTATTACTTCTAGGCCATAGTGTCTACCACACCATACCATTATTGTTGAAAAAAAAAACATAATTAACATTTAATAGATAAGAAGAAGAAAAAAAAAGTAAAAAGAAAAAAATTTACATTGAAGTGTCTGGGAGGCATCTATGCAAAGTTTTTATAATTTATACGAAATACAACAAGCAACATACATAATATTAATATACCAATCTCAGTCAGGCTGGTTGTGAAACGTTATGAAGAACAAGCTTAACCAACCAATAACTCCAAACAATATTTTACCAGTGTTAAAAGAAAAATTAAAACATAAGTTACATGAAAAAGGCAGTGTAAGTTTCTTTCAAATTAGCTTCTTTAGACCACCAATTATCAACGAATCATATAGACGATGGAGTTGGAGTGATCGTTGGGACACCGTCAACAGAAGAAGATCGTATCTGTGTGTCTCGGCCTACTTCATTTCGACTGTTTTCTGTTTTCCCTGTCAATTTAATTTTATAACCCACCACATAAGCTCAACTTGTGTAAAGCTATCTTACTGAGTTTTGAAAAAAACGTAATACCTTTAGAGAAGCAGTATTTCCGTAGAATGTAGAATAATGCGCAGGCTAGACCAAGAAGACCCAGAGAAGTAACTACACTCACAATCATAACCCATTTTCGGTGGTTTCTCCTTGAAGCTCCTAGAACAACTTAAAAGATGGCGATGGAACAGATAAAAAAGAAAGAATAAAAAAAGAAGAAGTACAACGGTTAATGTATACGGAAGCTTGATATACCTCTATCCTTGCGCTTGTAAAAGTATTCCTCGTTGTAAATATATGGAACGTCCAAGGCATGTCCATCTGAGAACTTGCAGGAAGATCCATCGGGCATCGTAGAAGCATAAGCCCAACAAGAGCAGTTATTCCGACATTCCTCTTTGCAGTCACTCAGACTCATATTGACGTTCTCTGAATAAGACCACGTATTCATTAGTGCGAATACGAGCTCGAATTCATCCCCGGCGCTGCAATTTGATGCCTTCTGCTCTATACAACCTTCTGAGTTTTTTCTCTTTTTTACATCGTCGCACGTCACTGCAGGAACAAGCACCGTACTGTGGGAATATCCGTAAAAGAAGCGGATATTTCCGGTGGAATTGATCTCGATGAACGAATAAGAACCAGAATCAATCAACTTCCAGGAAAAGTAGCTTTCGTTTTCGTTCGAGATGTAGCTGAACTGCATATTGACATAGATCTGGGTATCAAAAGGGAATGACATCTGATCCTTGTTTTTCCACGTCAGGCTTCGCCAGTAAGGAGTCCCTCTTCGCCGGACTTCGAGCTGTTTCGTGCTGTTTGGGTCGACGCCGAATGTGAACGCTCCGGGAGACGGATCTCCCGGGCTGAGCCACGACGTGGGGAAATGTTTCCGAGGCTGAGTTTGATTCTTCAAGTCAAACAAACGGATCTTCATCCCCGGGAGAATCGTGTCCGTCGGATGATCGAAACTCTGCCACACGACCTGTCGACCGGCTTTCAGGACCAGATTTCCCGAGTTGAGAAGAACGAGAGTCGTATTCGGATATATTGCAGTTTGTCCGGAATTGATGGTGATAGAGGCTCCTCGTTCGTCGCTGATCACCAAGAACCCGTCTCGGGTGAAATTCAGATATCCCGAGGTGTCGTTCAGTGGATTTTCTCTGTTCGCGACCCAAACCATCTTCTGATCAATCGAGTCCATGCATCGAACTGTCAGATAGCGGTTGCTCGAGTAAAGAGAGTTGAAGAATCCAAACCGGAAGAATTGGTTTGGGGACTCCAAGACCTGCCAGTCTTTGAGGAGTTGACCGGCATTTAGAGTGTTTGTTGCACTTGAAACATGGATCAACTGAAATAGCCAAACCAAGGACAAGCAAGAAAGAAGAGCCAATTGGCTAATTATGATTCTCATCTTTGGAAATGTTTGGGATCCCTAAAACATGAGGTGATTCTATTACATATATACATACATACATGGGTTTGTTTCCTGGGAATTTCCTGCTCTAAACTATTTCACAACTGGAAAACTACAGAGCTGTCAGATCAAGTAGCACTACAAGTTGCTACTATATATATGTTCTACACAAAGTCAAAAGATTTACAAAATAACGTCTCTAAATAATGTAACTTAAGAGTCACGTTTTCTGTTAATCAGTAATCACATGTGCAATATGATGTTTATATGCAATTTGGAAAAATTGGTTGACTTCCAATCTCAAATAATAATAAAAAATCAACTTTGCTCGAATGTCTCAAAGAATTGGTTGATATATTGTCCAATCATGTATTGATTTTCCATTTCGTTCGTGTTTATGATTTTAGATTAATAGTCGTGTCGCTGTTATGAAGCATAGACACCGCATCCAACGCGGTGGGTCTGGTCTATTCGAACACATCTCTCCAACTCAGTTTATTTAACATGCTTTGACCAATGTTGGTTAAACAAGCTCTTGAGCTTTTTTCTTCTTTCCACAAATTTCAAGCCTAAACATGGAAGGCTAGTTTAATGTTGATAACAGTTACAAATCAAAAGGATTGTTACTGAAATATCTGTTTGTATCAATCAAGTTCCCGCGGTGATTTCACAATTATCATCGAGTATTATTTAATTCTCATTTTGAATGACATTTTATATTCTAGTTTCTGATTAACATCTGCCAAAACATCTTGCACCGAACAGTTATGTTTTATTGACATTTACGTATTTTTACTACTGGTTTTATTTTTCATAAACTCTGTTTTTGTTTCTATATTTATTACCTCACAATAACTAGAAACTCAAGTTGAGATATATTTTGATAATTTCAATAGTAGAATTATTATTATTACAAAAAATTAGCAAAATAGCCAAATCAAACCTTATGATTTGCTATTTAGCCAAGGTTTTGTAAATACTAAGTAAATAGCCAGGTTGATGACGTGGCCCAATCATAGGTTTTTTTATTTCCGAAAATTGCCCATGTGTGTTTGAATTTTGAATTACAAAATTTGAATTTTCGGTATAAATGGTTCCCGAATTTATTTGAATTGTTTCCCAATATAATAGAACGTGATCTGGTCAAATTACGGTTCCTTTTTTTTAGGGAATAAATTTGCACCCGAGCTATTTATTTGTTTCTCTTTATATATTTTTGTTGATATTATCGGCTAGATTATATTCCCTCGTTTATTATTTAAATTCTTGTTCATAAAGCCCAGAATTTTTCAAACGTTGTTACAGTTTCTTCTCGCCATGTCTGGTTTTTCGCTGCTTGAGTCAGGTGATGAAAGTTTTTTAATTTTGATTTCATTCTTGAGGTTTATCACAGTTTATTTACGAATATTTACGTTGGTGTTATAATGCAGTTAAGCTTTTTGAACGCCAATGGAGGGAGATTCACAATTCAGGTGATGTAAATACAGGATGTAATTTAAATGATTTACAAACTGTTATTTACGATGATCTTGATTTGAAAAACTTCCCAATGAATTTTGACGTTAATGTCAATAACGTATTTACGCGAAAGGATGTTCTTGTGGCTGCATGATTGCACTTCGTGGTAACTTTGAATTCCGGGTTCAGAGATCGAGCAAAACCCGATATACTATTGTATGTTTGAATGTTGGATGTTGCTGGATTATGAGAGCGTCTGTATGTTCTTCATCAAATATGTGGGTTATTAGGACGTTTGTAAAAGAACATAATTGTTACGGATCTTCTATTGTTCATAAGCATAAGCAGGCGTCGTCGTCGTTGATAAGCAAGTGTATTAAAGATGATTTTAGGGGTTCAATGGCTGACAAAATTTCAGCAGTTGGTGTTGTTGAAATAATGAAGTCTCGATATAAAGTTGATACTAGTTATTTCAAGGCGTGGAAGGGACGTGCAGAGGTGCTAAAAGAGTTGCGTGGTGACTACGAAAAATCATACAGTCATTTACCTATAATTGGTGATTTGATTGTTGAAAAGAATCCAGGTATTTTCGAATATTGTTTTAAGTATCACTCTCTGCATTGATTTTTTATGGAAATATATGTTGAGTTGCATTTGTATTTACATTTATTTACAACATTGGCAGTTAATATATCATAACCGATTTACTGTTTTATATTTACACAGGTTCATATTGTGTTACAGAAGTAAATCCTGATAAGTCATTCAAATATTTTTTCTTGGCTCTTGGGGCGTCGGTGCATGGATTCCAGTATTGTAGGCCAGTTATTTCGGTGGATGGCACATTTTTGAAAGGGAAATCACATGGTACGTTACTTTTGGCGACTGCTCAGGATGGGGATAATCATTTGTTCCCACTGGCTTTTAGTATTGTTGATTCTGAAAATGACAAATCTTGGAATTGGTTCATGGTGCAATTGAGGCATGTTTATGGGGTCAAGGAGGACTTGGTATTTGTATCGGATAGAAATTTGTCAATCCCTAAGGCAGTTCATGATGTATTTCCTGAGGCCAAATTTGCTATATGCATGCAACACTTATGGGCTAACGTGAAAACAAAATTTGGGAAGTCTTTCATCCAGCCTCTGTTTTATAGGTGTGCTAAGGCTTACACGCCGAAAGAGTTTGATTTCTTTTTGAACATTATCTCGTGCTCTAATAAAAAGATCAAAAAATATTTGCTGCGGGCCAATCCAGAATTGTGGTCACGAAGTCATTTTCCAGGAAAGAGGTTTAATGTGATGACTACCAATATTTCGGAGTGCTTGAATGCAGTTTTGAGAGAAGCAAGGGGCTGGCCTGTGGCCATGTTGGTACTGTGTTATCGTAGCCTTATTCAAGATTGGTTCAATAAGAAAAGACTTCTCATTCCTAAAATGCAATCCGGCCTTACAAATACTGGTCTCAAGATGCTATTTGAGTCTCAAGAAGCTGCAAGGACTATGAACGTAAGTTTATAATGAATGTTGTGTAAATAATTGTAAATAACATTGATATTTACTAACGTTCAACTATTTACAGGTTTATGCTATTAATGAGTGTCAGTTTGAAGTTGTTGATGGTGCTAGACGTTTGATTGTTGAGACCAATACTAGATATTGCAGTTGCAATTATTGGCAACTAGAAGACTTTCCTTGTGCCCATGTTGTAGCTGCTTTATATCGTAGGAATTTGAGGCCCATTGATTATGTACCTGCATATTATTCTCAACAAAATTATTGTGCAACGTATGCCATAGATGTAGTTCCTGTTTGCCATGATGGAGTTTGGGATCTGCCAGCAGATGCTGTTACAATACCACCACCAGTTCAGAAACGTTTAGCTGGGAGACCTAGAGAGAAAAGGTTTCGTTCCAAGTCGGAAAGAGTTCAGCCATATCGTCAAAGATGTAGCAAATGTGGACAACTAGGTCACAATAAAAGAGGATGTGTGTAATCATGTTGTTTTTGAGCTGCTGTTTTTTTAATAAGCTATTTATTGTTGAACTATTGTTTTTTACTAATAAAGCTGTTGAACTCTTTTGTTTGAAATTTATTTTCAATTTTAAAATAATAAATTACTCTGTACATATAACAACAGTAAATAGATATCTATAGGTTTAAGTACACCTTTGTAAATATGATCAAAGTGCTGATTTGTTAATATATATACGTTGTAAATATCTCTTGTAAAGTTTGGTTGTTTTATGTATGGTTCAGTAAACGTATGTAAATAATGATGTTTGAATGTGCATTTACAAGTGTAAACGTATGTTTCAATTTACATTCGTCTTGATTGCAAAAAAAAGAGTTTAACATCTTAATATATAGGTCTTAGAAATGTCAAAGTTTTGTTTAGAAATGTCAAAGTTTTGTTTAGAAATGACAAAGTTTAGTTTTTTGTTAATATATATAAGTTGTAAATAACTCTTGTAAAGTTTGGTTGATTTATGTAGGGATAAGTAAACTTATGTAAATAATGATGGTTGAATGTTCTTGAGCAATGCGTATACAGAAGTAAATCCTGTATTTACATACGTCGTGATTGCAAAAAAAGAGTTTAACATCATAATATATAGGTCTTACACTACTACAAATTCAGTTTTCCGGTGCGCAAGACTTTTAGGTGCGATTTTTCGCACCTAAAAGTCGCACCAATTGACGCTTTCAGGTGCGACTAGTCGCACCTAAAAGTCAATTAAGCATCTAAAAAATTTCGCTGATTTTTTAACTTTTGGGTGCGAAAAGTCGCACCCAAAAGTCCGTCAAAACTTTTGGGTGCGACTTTATCGCACCCAATAGTCCATTAGAACTTTTCGGTGCGACCAAGTCGCACCCAAAAGTCCAAAACATTTGAGCGGTCACATTTTCCCTCCTTTTTGTCTACACGAAATTGTTTAATGTATATTAAAAAAACAATAATTGGCCCATATAAATACCCTAGGTCATTTTTCTCTCCTTACCTCACCACTACACCGCCTCATTTTTCTCTCCCTCTCTCCTCATTCGCGTCTCTCTCTCCCTCTGCTTCTTTTCTCTTCTTCAACTTCACCTAACAAACATCACAGTAAAGAAAAAAAAAGAGGAAAGAAAGCTATCGACCAACTTCAGATCGAGCTCAGCTCTAACATACGAGCCACGCCGTCGATTCAACTCCACCTCTGTGTTCCTTGATTTGACCTCTTGTGGAGTGGTTAGTAAGTTCCGCTTTATATTGTTCAATACTTTGTTCGAAATGGAGATATTATCTTTGTAAAATTTAATCCTTGAGATTGTGTGTGTGTGTGTGTGTGGTTTAGGCGGGTTTGGTTTTCAGAGAAAGGACTCGAGATTGGCGTTTCAAAGAAGAGTCTCTTGCTCGGCTCAGCCGCCGCCAGCCTGGCCCGGACGAGCCGTTCCCGAATTGGGCCGACACTCTTGGGATAGGCCCAAGCCCATCTCCATCGTCGGCTCCACCGGCTCTATCGGAATCCAGGTAAAATGCCACAATGCTGTGGAAATCAAGACATACAAGCTATTATATCTATGGTCCAGATTAGTTCTTTAGGATTCGATTTTTTTTTTTTGCTGAGTCTGTAAATTGACGTGGTCAGATCAGTACCGATTTAATTTGGATTTGTTGATATTTTTCCTGGAAAGTAGACGTTATGGGCTTTCTAAAATGACCAAGAACGTGTAAATCCGTTGAGATTTGTGTGAGTTATGAATTTTTGAAAACAGGGTTTTAAAGCTGGGAATTTTTGGCCGAAAATTGGAAAAAAATTAGGGTTGAGGAATTATGATTTCGGGCTTTTAATTTCTGAGATTAGTTTGATGATTCTGGAGTGTTTTGTGGCTCGTTTGGTGATAATTTGGGTTGGTTCATGGGTTTCAATTTTTTTTTCGATTTTTATTTTATTTTTCTCAAATCTCGTACAGCCACGTGACGGAGGCGGCGGCGCTGGATCAGGTGGCGGCGTTGGCGGCGGAGAGTGCGGTGGCGGTGTTCGGAGTGGGAGGGTGTTGCATGTGCCACACCGTGGAGAGGCTGTTCCGCGGCATGGGAGTGAGTCCGGCCGTACACCAACTGGACCGCCACGCCGAGGCCGCTCTCTGCCGCCTCCTCGACTCACCTCTCCACCTCTCCGCCTCTCTCTCAACCTCGACCCGTCTCTGGCCCTCACAACCTCACTGTCTCAGCCTCACATATTGGTGATGCTAGTTTGAGTTTGGTTTTTCTGTATGACAGCATGATAATTAACAACAACAAAAAAGACCTACTCAATGTCTAGATCTCCTAACACTTTGTTGCTTTTTTGTTTACCGCTGTTTGAGTTATTGCTGAGTGTGTGTTTGTGAACTTATTGCTGAGTGTGTGTTTGTGAATCGTGTCATTACGGCAGAGCCCTCGACCGGACGATAATCTGCGGCTGGCGTGGAACAAGCCTTCTGCTCCTACATCTCCTCTGCCTCGTCACCGCCCTCAGCTCCTATGCCTCGTTGCCGCGATCTGCTCCTCCATTCAGGTTCTGATTTTATATTTATAGAAAGAATTTGTTCTCAAGAATTTTTGCTGAATGTGTGTGTTTTATTGCTGAGTGTGTGTGTGTTTTATTGCTGAGTGTTTGAACTTGCTGAGTATGTTTGGAGTTTGAAATGACTTGTGTGTATGTCTGAATGTGTTTATACTTCTCTCAGGTGATTAATTTTTTTCGAACGATCTATTGCTTTGAAGTTTTAGGATTAGTTTTATACTGTTTGTTTTTATTATCAATTGGTTTGTTTGTTTATTGTTTGATTTTAGGACGGCCTTATTTGTTTAATATGTTCATTGGTAGAACTCAGTTCATTGGTAGAAATCTGTCATATTATTGGTAGCTACTCTTTTTAATTAAGGAAGCTTGCCTCAATTTGGTACTCAACATTTTATTCACGAGTCTGAGCTAACTCCCATTAAAGAACAACCAAAATAAAAACAAAAACAAAAACTACTCTCCCCTGAAAACAAACTCCTCACCTAAAAGAATAGATTCGTTGAACTCTTTTTATGAACACTTGAGTTCATTTTAAAACTTTGTAGCAGAAGTGTCTAAATTTGGATTAGATCACCAACACTTGGTTCTGTACTTAAATCTTATGTACTCGGTGTACTATATAGCAATAACCTTCTTTTCTCCCTATGTTTGGAACACGAAAAAAAGAAAAACACGAAAATCCCTAGTATTTTCCATGTCTTATTCGGAGTGATGTGCATTTTGAGACGTTAAAATTTATACGTAAAATTTGTTTGAAAATGTATAAATGATTTTATTTTCCTTTAAGAATAATGTGGAAAAATAAACCCACACATGTTTCCTTTCTTCGCAGGGTCGGCGTGGATGATGCTATCTCGGCCGTTCATAGAGTACTGCATATGGGGTTGGGACAACCTCCCGAGAATCGTCCTAATGTACTACGCGAACTTCCTCTCCTCGCCGGAGGGCTATTTCCACACGGTGATATGCAACGCGAAGGAGTTTCGAAACACTTTGGTAGTGAAGGCTTTAGCTTTATGGATTTAAATGTCATATTAACGAGACCAATCGCTTGAACTTGTGAATTGCTATAACAATTTTTTTATTCTGTGTATTATGTGTATTATGGACCATTTAGGTATAATTTTTATTTTTCAATTAAGCAATTCAATATAACAAGTTTCATTCAGCTTTTTATTTTTAATTGCTTAATTGCTTATAACAGGTTTCAATAAATTAAATCAAGTAATGTCATTTAATTGCATTTTATTTTATAAATAAATTAAGAATCAAAGTCACTTTCAAATCAGATGACAACTAAATCACAGTTAACAATTACATTTTTCAAAGATTTAAAGTCACTTTATAATAGAGCGACGTCTAAAGTACTATTTTTTTTTCCCAAAACTGACTATCGGGTGCGACTTTTGACTATCAGGTGCGACTTTGTCGCACCCAATGCTCTTTTACCCGCCTTTTCCACGGATTTTGGTGACATTTTAGGTGCGACTTTAGGTGCGGAAAGTCGCACCGACATGTCGCACCCGAAAGTCAAGACTTTTGGGTGCGACTTTTCGCACCCAAGACTTTTAGGTGCGAACTTTCGGGTGCGGAAATGTTTAGTGATATGTATGTTTCTTTGGATTAACATACAATCCAAATACCAAAAGAGTTTCTAAACATAAAACCCAAAATACACGTAATTAGTACTAGAATTAACTTGAAAATCCGGGTGCTGAATTAAAAAGCAAGATAAATGGTTAGACATCGTCGATGTTGAGTGAGAAACTAGGCTGGCTGCTTGGATTCTCATCAACTTGCTTGGTTCCTTTCTTTTTCGTGACATATGGGGAATGTAGCGTTACTGGTTTCTTTATAACGCGTTTTGGTCTCTCATTCACTGCAAGCTTCATTGCAACTGGTTCGCCGTTTTTCTTGAGACGCTTTTTCACTCTTGTTTCGTCCTTCTCGGTTGGAGCTTTATTGTCACCAACCTGGGGGACCTGTGTCGCAGCAACGATGTCAACGTTATCCAGCATATATCGCCAATCATCTTGTAATCTCTTCAATGAGTCCTGGAAATATTTTAATAATTTATTTACAAAAATCTTTTAGTTGTAAATATAAACTTGTTTAACATACTGGGCTGTAATTCACTAGTTTGTCTGGTCCCAACAGAGGTGATATGTCATGCTCCACATTGTCCTGATTCATATAAATATTGGAATTACTAGTCATATGTGAAGATTTAATTTTATTGAAGTTTTATTATTTACAAACATTACCGTGCCCTCTTTTTGGATGTTTACGTCTACGTACTCAACCGGCTGAATTGAAGATTGTCCTTCCTCTCTTTGATTGTCATTTTTATCTTTCTTTGACCTCATTTTCATCTGTAAAGTTTTAAATATTAAAGAATATAATTCTTATAGGTGTTTCATGCAGAAATAAGTAAACCATTGGTTTGATGTTATTGAAAAGGTAGCATTTTCCATACCAATTTTGTCAATGTCAATTGATATGACTTGATTGTCTCTTCCAATACTTTTTGTTCAAGCTGTGCATTAGGTTGTGCCGCGATGTTTGTTGTCACTTTGGTTTGTACAACGGTGGCGTCTTCAGCCTGTGTGCATATGTAAATACAAATGAATTTAGATATACAATGTTAATATATATTAATATAGTTGATTGGGCCGAATTTACTTGTGTAATTTCTTTTTCAATCTGAGCAGTAGGTTCGGTATTCTTGTCAAGGTATACTTCGACCTGAAAATTCACAACGTTAATCAATGTTAACATTAAGTATATTAACGTATTCAGGTTCTATTATTTACCTCGTTCATGTCTTCTTCATCAGTATCGTGCGCGATAACGTCTTCGGGTTTATTGTTGGGTGTCCCTTCAACCTGTTTAAAAGTTTGTTGTAAATACTAGGAATACATTAATTAGTGTAAATACAATAAATACAGTAATTAGTAAATGTTTAGGAGATTACTATATTGTGAGGTGCATGAGGGGAATTATCATCTCTATGAATAAACTGGTTTACGATTTCCACCAACTTGTTGTACTTTTCGTTAACGTCCTCTATTTCTTTTTGCATTTTATACATTCTGCGATGTGTAAAATCTAAGTCGTCTTTGAGAAATTGGATTTCCTCGTTCACATCTTTTGGAGCTGAATTGTTTGAGGAGGTTGCGTTGTTGGTGACCTTTGATTTCCCTTTTTTTGATGCCGGACTTATGTCATTGGCCCTAGGAGGATGTCGTAGAGTGGGTTTTGATTCATCACGTGGTTCGAATCCCAATGCAAACTCTTCTTCCGTAGGTATCATGGGGATTATCCTAATCTGTTTGTAGTATTACAAATCAAATATTTGTTAGTATTTACACTTAAATATTTACATAAATGTTATGTTATAGTAAATACCTTGGTATTTTCGAATATAGCCACCTTGAGCTCATCGTAGGTGGGGGTGCAATCAAACGCCCACTTTAACATTCTTGGAATGTTATGTTCTGGTTGGCGGGTTGTGAAGGTTTGAGCTGCAAACTCTGGAATTACTTCGAATGCCCATGCAACTAAGGGTTGAAGAAAACCCTCAATGTTGAATCCTTTGGTACCAACACAGCCAGTTTGCAATTTCCTCATTGATGCACATAGTGCATTGTAGCTGACTTGGCCCCATGGATATGAAGAAAACAGTTGAGGGTCAGCTGCCATACGAAGGTGTTTATTATTGATTTCGACCTTTAGTTCCCTTGGTAACACCATAAGCTCTAGGATGCACACATTCATCAGGGCAATCCTATCTTCATCACTCCCGCCAAAGCTTCCGGACAACATTCCTAGTAAATACCTTGCTTTTTGAGTACCACTCACCATAAAGTACTCATCTTTGAGAGGGTTGTCAGGGCGCAAGTCGTTGTCAATGTCAGGAATTGGCCCGCATTTCAATCCTGAAAAATTCTCATGTTCTCAGTTTTCATTATCTATAAAGTTATGTAAATAAAAGGTGAAAATTGTGGGTACCTGAAAAGAGCTCGAAATCATAGACATTGAATGCCAAAACATTACCCCCTATGTTGAAAAGGAGTTCAGTAGGGTCCTCGGAATGTACTTGTGATAAGACCAGTAGATGTATTAACTTCTTAGGGTATGTGGTCCCCTGTAAGTTTTGGAACTTTCCAAATGGTCCTTGGTTGAATAAATTCTTCTGGAAATCAGTTGTCAGGCTTCTTTTGAGTAAATACATTATATCAAACTGAGAGTGAGCTATTATTCGCTGCTGTGTATCCCAGAATGTTTTTGGGATTATGAGCTCGCCAAACTGTAAATTCAAGTTAGTTTCAAACTACTCATAAATACATATGATGTCAACGTTTATCTTGAAATTTACCTTGTGGTCGGTGTGTGTTGTTTGTGATCCTTTCCCTGTTTTCTCTCTACGGGATCTAACTATTTTTCTTGGAGGTTTTGCCGGGACCTACAATATCATCACGCAACATCATTGTAAATAGTGTTTGTTGTAAATATTCTTAGGCCAAATTATTTATTGAAACATATCATAAAACGTTAATTTACCTCTACTTCAGATGAGGGTGTAATTGTTAGCTCTTTGTTTTTGACAGCTGGAGTTTTTGTTCTTGCCATAGTGAGTTAAGTTTTTCTGCCCTGAAATAAATTCAATCTTGTTTAATCATATTTCAATCTGTCTATGAAAATAAGTTCAGGATACGACAAATTATACAGTAAATATGCGTAAATAAACACTTACACGAATCCGAAATAGAAACTATTAATATTTACATACATTTACTACACACATTAACAACCAGTCCTGTTGTCAAAACCAAGGTTTACAACCTCGGATTAACTCAGATTTACTGCAAACAAGTTCAAAACCTCTTCCATTCTATCAGTAAACACACAACCATTTTAAACGCAGTCACAATATTTTATCACATACATTTTACACCGAAACCTGTTGTAAAATGACCACGCATCAATATATTGACAAACAAATCAAGATTAATTCCTCAAACTCGTTCACAATAATCGGTTCCCCAAAATTTTGAGGTCATGAACAGGGTTGTGTGTAAATGTTTGGATTATAGCCATTAATACAGGGACTCACAATATATAGGGAGATGAATGTTCTATACCGTATATTTCATAATCGAATCCAAAAAAGAAATTTTTTTCTTTGTTTATGAAGTAAATCGTGGCTGTAAATACAAATTTTGATACTTAAATAAGTAAATCGAGGATGAATATTGGTAAATAAGAGTTTCCATTGCAGAATAATCGCACATGCATACCTGTTGGAGCCTTCTTGAGGACGCGATCTGGAAATTTTTTCTTGTTCGTCGGTCGCCCAAATGGAGAACCCTGTTCGTCGCAGAGAGGAGAAGATTTGAAATATTTTTGGGAGTTTTTTTTTCTTAATGGCGTATGAAAATGGTGGAGAGATATTCGGAATCAATTGCAGTTAATGCTCCTCGTTTTTCGTTACACGTTAACTTATTTATTTATTTATTTATTTTTTTTTAAAGTCATTCGTGTGCATGGGCGGGAAATATAGGGTTTTTTTGTAAATTCTGATTTGTCTTAAATGCTATCTGGCTATTTACTTAGTATTTACAAAACTTTGGCTATTTAGCAATTTTAAAGGTTTGATTTGGCTATTTTGCTAAATTACCCTTATTATTATTTATTTATTTTTAGAGCGAATATTGTGTGTGTATGAAGACAGAGCATTTCAATGTTTTTAATTTTCAGTCTTAACACAAAATAGAGAATTGCTTAGTGGCGCTATAAGGTGCTACTACGTCGTTCAGAAAGTCAAACAATTGTACAATATTTGACTATATGACTTAAATTACAAATATTCTACGAATAATAATGCAACGGACACATTACCTTTTTCATCAACAATATTAAGAATCTATTCTCTAGAGTAAGTTGTTTAATTGTGACAAAAATAATGAGCAATGTTCTTGTTATAACCATGGGAAGCATAGTTACCAGCAGCAGAACTACTATTCACGCCCGCACCGACAAAAGCATCGCAATTATTATGAGAACCGAGCTCAAGAAATCTAGACTTTTAAACTTTTTAGTTTTAACAATTGTTAGAGAACTAGACAAGCTCAAGCTGAAAAAAAAAAAATTGTTAGCTCACTATAGAATATAAAATATTTACCATTTTTAAGAAAATAAAAATTGTCCAATGCGATTATTTTGCTATTTTTTTGCAAAAGAAAATAAAAGGCACATAGAAGGAAACAAACTTTGGAAAAAAGACATAATCAATAATTTATTTGCTTCGGGTTTCCAACCATATAAACTGCAAATATCTTTTATATGAACGATATTTAGTGCATGGGTTACAAGAAAAAGCAGTGCATGGTTTCCAAATTATTTCTTGCGACCCGATTCTCAAAGAATCATATAAGCAATGAAATTTATAGTGCTATCCAGCGTATGTGGTTGAAATAGTGACAGTGTTTACAGAGGTAGAGCTTGAACTCTGTAGATGATCCGCTGGAAGAGCAGAGAAATAATTTGATTGTCTAAGTTCCGGAAGATTACCGGCATCACTTCCGAGAAGCATAGACGTGACATCAGCCATGTTTGGTCGATCCGACGCGTTCTCTTGCACGCACAACAACGCTATATGAACACATCTTTCGAATTCAAATGTCGAGCAATATGTTTCACTCAATGTTGGATCCATCAGCTCAAAACTCCTTTCTTCTCTCCACAAATTCCATGCCTGCATTTATATGGTTCTGTTAAGGATCTCGCATCAGAAAGATAAAAAGAACATGACAAAGTTTGTAAGGCCTAATCAATTGATTTTAAAATGGAACGTTTTATTTAACCGTTTTTGGGCAGAGATGAAGATGATACGAATTTGAGGATCTTGCTTACAAGTCGTGTTTAGTTTAGAGACCGAATTGAGTGAGAGGGTATGGGCGTCAACGAGGAGGCAGCGAGGTCGGAGTTGAAAGTCCAGATCTACTGTATAACCAGCTTGTTAGATGATGTTAAGAACAACAAGAGACAAACAACAAGCAACAGGTAATGAAAGCAAGTAAAGAACACAAAGAAATGGTAACCCAGTTCGGCCTCAAATGCCTACTCTGGGGGGATATCAATCCCGGTGAAAAGAACAATTTCACTAGACAATATGCTGAGTACACGTCGGAATACAATGGATGGTTACCTTCCACTATTCCTAACTCCAAGCTATTTCTATGGTGTTGTTAACCTAAGCTCCCCTAGGTTTGAGCTCCCCTCACTTTTCACTCTTACACTCTCTCAGTGTTTCACTTCATTACAATAACAAATACCACATCAACAACTGTAAAATGCACTAGGTAAGACTTCGCCGGACGAGAGTCAAAAACCTAGAAAACCAAAAACACACACACTCTTGAAATGTTGGTTTTGGCAATAAAGTGTGTTACCCTCTCCTAGGGTATAACATTCTCTTTTATATGAGACAACAAAAGAAAATGTCCAGTGATCGGACACCAAGACAGATGGCACACAACAGGATGAGGACAGCTAAAAAGCTGTCAGGAAGGCCACGTCGAATCCTGGTCGTACAGCAACAATAATGTTTTGTGCAATGCTAGAGACATCATAAAAAACAATAGAGTTTCCTGAACCAAAAGGTCAACTCAGTGTAACTACAATCTCCGCCTTTGGCTTTGAGAAGGCAAAACTCTATCCTGCGACAACTGAGCCCTCAACAAGACGCTGCAAGATTCACTCATGTCACAGTGACTGACAGGGGAAGGCAAAAGCACAGAACACAGGTAGAAAGCAGAAAAACAAAGTTGCAATTGACTCCCTTTTTTTCCAAGCAAAGACAAAAAGGAAGAGACTTAGAGTAAGAAAATTTATATTACATGCCAGAGGGTTCGAGGAGGATGAGGAAACAGGAAAAAAAAATATAACAACCAATTTTTTGGCAAACATGGTGATCAACGAGAAGTCGAGGTAGGGTCTCCAGAGAACATCTTCGTCAAAGCTGCCACAAGGGTCTTATTGCGCTCCGAGGACGTGGCAATGAAGGACTCCAAGTGTTGAATCTCATCCTGAATAGATAAGGCAATGAGCTTCCTGATGTCCGCTGACATGGGCGGCACAACTGGCGCATCAGATGAGAAGAACTTGGCGTGAGGAAGACTGGACTGAGGTGGCTTCTGAATGTCAGCTACATGGTGCTTCTGGAACAACTTGTAGTTAAATGTGATTTTGCTCGGATTTGAGCTGCAGGTCTTCAGTTACTAAGGAGTAAGAATCTCGGGGTGCTGGCGAAGAATGATCCCAGTAATCATAGCCGGGTAGGCTATGGGAAGCTTGATGGCGTCGGAGCCTGCATGCTTGATAATTTTAGAGTAGAAGAACTTCCCAAAATCCAATGTCATAACAGTCCCTATCATGTATAGAAATTGAGCAAGGGTAAGCGAGACACATGTGGAGTGAGCAGAGGGAAGCCAGTTTTTTACTCTGATCTTGTGCAAGACGGAGTACTTGGAGCTAAGTAGAGAGGTCGGTATAAGCCAGTCTCAGGCCAACCCTTCTCATCTTTCCCACCTGACAGTTCCTTCACAAAACCTGGAGGACATAGGGTCTTCAGACGCAGGAGCAACCAACCCCAAGAACTCGTGGATCACCTTGGGAGAGAGCGCGATGCACTTGGTCCTCACCACAGCCTTCTGGAAGTTTGGGGAGGTCGCGTCATCGACCTGGTCTGGCAGGTTCACTATGAACTCCCGCTCCAACAAAGCGTGATATGAACCCACTGCAATGACAGAAGAAAAGAGGCCAACTTCCTTGAGAAGGTTGACGATATCAATGCAGCCCAGGGCCTCATCCGACAGCACATGCTCCGGGGCAATGATGTGGAGGATGACGTACTTCCATCTCCCTGCGTTCTTACGGGTGTGGAAGGAGATACCCATGATGGGAACGTCTGGCACTTCTTGCCGAAGGACCTTCTTCTTCTTCTTCTTAACGGGGACTCTCTCTTCTTCAACCTCTTCTTCAAAGACGTTAGTGACATGGTCTGCCACATCCTCTTCTTGCTCTTCTTCTTCTTGAACTTTTTCAACAGGCTTAACCTTAGGAACCCTTTTTCGCTTCTTTGCCTTGGCCACCTTCTTCTTCTTCGGCTTCTCATTCTTCTTCGGGGACGGAGTAGGAACAGACTCTTCGCCACGCTGAGTCAGGATCCCAGTGCCCATGACCCTGTCGAAATCCTCTTGAGAGATCCAATCATTCAGGCCCTCCTAATCTCCTCAGACGAGTACCCATTCCCCTTCAGTTCCCTGGTCATTTCAGCAAGAGTCAGGTTGTCGACCTCGGCTTTAGTCTGGGAAGGGTTAGGGTTGTCAGAAGGGGTTTTTTCGACACTAGCCTTTTTCAAGCTTTCCGAGGTGGAGCATGGCATCGGAGGCAGAAGACATATTCTCTCTCTCAGGCATACTCGACCCAGACGGATCGGCATGTTGGATGCTGCTAGACGAAACCCTAGAGGGAGAAACAGGGCAAGAGAGTACAGTTCCATTTACATGGGGGAATGTGGGAAAATCCTCGCGAAGGTTGGGAGTTTCTGCTTGAGGCACAGGATCTCGGGCCGAACCATCGACCCTGTTCTTTTTAGCCTTGATGATTAGCCCATGTCTATTAACCTCTGAAATGATCTTCTTCAAGCCGGAGAACTTCTTGTCACTTCCTTTCCCGCCGCTTTCAGCGACACAACCCTTTCATGTTCTAGTGCAAACCATTTTAGCCGACACAATAGCAATTTGGCGCTGAGGGAAATGAAGATGAACCAGAGGAAGAGAATTCGAAAAAGAACTGCTGACACAAGTGAGTTCAGTGAAAGTAATTATGACAGTTAAGCAAATCGTGACCTTTCTCGGGAAATAAACCGTCACAAAGAGCTTAACACTGAACCAATGGAACGCTGCGTTTCGAGATATCTCTCAAATAAGATAACTACCCCGAATGGGCCTTCTAGTGATCAAGACACAGGCCCAAACGTGCCTCAACCAGCCCATTAATTACTACAACTCGGGGATGCAAACCCCCAATGCAGAGCGCAATTTTTCAAACTTAATAATATCCAGGGGTTTTGTAAATATGTCTGCCAACTGATTCTCGGTGCTGACGTGTTCCAAGGACAGAATCTTATAATTCACAAGATCTCTGATGTAGTGGTGCCTTATCTCAATATGTTTGGTCTTGCTTTGTTGAACTAGATTCTTGGCTATATTGATCTCGCTGGTGTTGTCACAGTACAACGTGATGACATTCTGTGGAACATCGTACTCTTCCAGCATAGATTTGAGATAGACCAGTTCAGTACCAGCAGCACCAGCAGCGATGTACTAAGCTTCAGCCGTGGAGAGCGAGACACAATTCTGTTTCTTGCTGAACCAGGAGACCAAGTTGTTCCCAAGAATAAGCAACCTCCTGGGGTGCTTTTTCTATCATCAGAGTTGCCTCCCCAATCTGCATCCGAAAAACCCACAAGACAAGAATATGTGTCAAAGGAGTAGAGGATACCATAGTCGGTGATGCCATGAATGTACTTGATAATCCTCTTGGCATAGCTCAGGTGGGTTGTAGTAGGTTGAGTGTCACGACCCGCAAGCGATAGCTCGCCCACGAACCGCGACTGATCAACTCAAATCTGTACATAACTCATAATATAAACACATAAATTAAACATAATAAAATAGTTTGCGAAAATTCGGGGAAATTTTTCGCTTTTATAACTTAGAGTCTTATAGAGACTCCTATACAAATATGTTCCGGAACGTTTTAACAGAAGACACTAACCCCCGATTAAGAAACCCCATAGCCCATAGGTCAAGGCAATACGCGCTCGGTCTCGGTCTTCAATCTCGTTTCCCGCTTACCAGCTTTTCCCTTATCTACATTACCAAGGGTCATAAAACTATGAGTCGATTGACTCAGTAAGTGGGAGTCTATCTATAAAGTAAAACGACTAATGCCATGTGACGTGCAAACAAGCATACAAGAATGCAGAATGATTGCTAGATATCGCTAGAACATAACAATAGAGCATGACTGACGCGTGATATCACACTCTATCTATTCACTTGTCGTTCTGCAAGATCGTACATCCTCTTCTGCTACGATCTCCACAACGACAATAAGCCAGCCTCAGACCTCGAGCAGCAGTCTTACGGCGGCTTGGGTGTTTTAAGATTGTCTGGGATCCACTAGTGGTACCATCTTCATCTGACGTCGGCGCATGTGTGCCGCCTTGGCACGACAATGAGTTCACTCGAGGCGACTGCTCATTGTTGAATGGGTTCACTCTAGGCGACTGCCCATTACCATCGGGTTCGCTCGTGGCGACTGCCCGTTATCGTTGGGTTCGCTCGAGGCGACTGCCCTTTACCATCGGGTTCGCTCGTGGCGACTGCCCGTTATTGTTGGGTTCGCTCGAGGCGACTGCCCTTTATCATCGGGTTCGCTCGTGGCGACTGCCCGTTATCGTTGGGTTCGCTCGAGGCGACTGCCCTTTACCATCGGGTTCGCTCGTGGCGACTGCCCGTTACCATTCGGTTCTCCCCAGTTTTGAGTACTCAATGCCATACAGACCACCTTGGTCTGCCACAAACACAAGTCGTTGACTTGTGGGTACCACCGACAACCGTTCAATTAAGGTTCAGGTACTCTACAGCACGCAGAGTACACACTCATACTACTACAGGAGAGCAACTCGGGATAAATCCCGAAGGAATTAATGTTTCTCTTTCGTGCTCGTTAAGTGCTTTAGAAAGAAGATTCGGGATGTGACTCCCGGTACTTCCACCCTTGGTTCGAATCCAAGAGTTTGACTTATGCTCTCCCGTCACCCTTGATCTAACCTATCCACTATGGTTGGCAAGGGGATCTAACAAAACAAGATAACATCGTGGTTGGTTCAAGTTAGCGTTTGAACCTTACGGGCAAAACCCGAACTAAATTTTCAAGCAAGAGTGGCCAAAGCCTTAACTTTCATGTTTATTCATTTTAGGGCTTTCACCTACTCTTGTTTACTAGCAAATAAATGCACAAACAAACAGGGTTATTCCCTTGGTATATGTAGTTGACTTAAGTCTCCACACTTACCCGGAAAAGATCGTCTGGAAATTTATTGACTTGCGAAGTTTCCTTGCTTTTCACACTTCCCGAGACTCTACACGTCCTAAAGCGTCGAGAATCTAAAACCTGAAGTTGAAATCTCATTAGTCAATGATTCGAGAGAAGCTGACGAGCTTAAGGTTCGTTATCGGGATTTACTGCGAGAAGATTTAGGGGTTCGAGAATTTAATTCACTTATTTCTCGGCTTTTCGGAATTTAAACTTATTCAAGACTCATGCGAGTTCATACCAGAGAACGAGTACGAAATAAAATCCAAATCATTATTTCACGAGTCTTAAATAAATTAAATGAACAATCCGAAAAATCATACAAACCGAGAATTCTGAATTAATTAACCAGAATTTAAATTCTCGAACATTCTTAAATAAATAATCCCTGAATACAATCTCAAATCCAAAATTAAAACTCGAGTCTAACGCTATAAAGCGATAAACGACTCACGAGTGAGATCGAGCTCTAAAATCTCTTTCTGAATTCTCTACTCTTGGGCTTCGACGCGCTCAGTTTCCGCCGATCTAGCTCGATTCTATCCGATTGGTGACTGAGCTGTGAAATTCAGAAATAAACACCGAGTCAATTTACAAATCCAATTCCCGACTCGACTTAGAACCCGAAATCAAATCACTAATACGTAACTTGTCACCAAAATCAAAACTTGTCATAAAATTCCATTCCAAACTCAAAAACGAACCAAACTTCAAAACCACTTCCAAATCACTTCTCAATTTCACAATCAACCAAAAATCAAACCGGGCATTAACTCAAAATAACTCCCCGAGGCTCAAATTTCATCAACCTAACTAGTGAACCAAAGCACATAACCAAGACCAAACTCACGGCCAAAGTAAACACACGGTAAAAATAATAATTTCAAGACCAAAACAATCTCGGCCAAAACTACTCAGCCAAAGATAAGGCCCACGGCCAAAATCAAGTCACACAGTCAACAATGACACGACCAAGCAAACAACCATAACCCAACACCGAAACCAAATCTCATCAATTCCAATCATCAACATCAAAACCCAGCGTAAATCACCCCGGAAACCAATTCAAAACCATCACCCACGCTCACAAATAGGAACCCCCAAATTAATTTATCCAAACCCTAACTCTTAAATTCAATTTGGGTAAGAGGGATTTCACCTTGCTTTTGGGAGAAATCAAACTCTTTGGTGCTCACTCTTCTCTTCACCGGCGTCCTCTATAGCTCGCGGCGGCTCAAGCTTCACGGCGGTCACTCGGTCTCAGCTGGACGGCGCGCGCGCGGCTCGGTGACGGAGCGCTGGGTGAGCGCGAGCAAGGAAGAAGAAGAAGAGAGAGAAGGAGTGGTGCTGGGGGGTTGAGCGGCCGGAGAGAAAAGGCTTGGGTGGTCGTTGCCGATTGAAATTTTTTTTTTCTTTGTTCTGGTTGTGTTGGAGCTCGCGCGGGTGAGAAGAAAAAAGAAAGAAGAAGAAAGAAGAGAAAGAGAAAGAGAGAGTGAGGTGGCCGAGAGAGAAGGAAAGAGAGAGGATAAGACCAACCGCGTGGCAGATCCTCATCGCGCCACATACGCACAGGTGGCCCACCCGGTTTGTGACACGTATCTCTTAAAACAGCCTCTCTTTACTCTTTTCTTTCAAATAGCTCCAAACACGTTACAATCACGTCCTTGTCACAAAATTTTGTGACTAAAACCCGTTCTCGCTTGAACTTTTAATTAAGTTATTCAAACCGAGACTTTCCTCGTTCGTTCTTGATTAATTTAAATATATTTAAGGTTTCCCGGAAATAATTCTCATCCTTGAGAATTTATTTCTTAAATTAAATTCCGGCATATTTCCTCGGAAAATAATTTATTATTCGAGACGAACTCGATAAACCCTTTATTTATTCCGAGATTTTCCATTACCTTAAAATAATTTAAATTAACTCTCTAAACTTCAACGTCCATAATTCATTCAAGAACTTACTTGTGAGACACGAAAGCTCATTTATTAACCGTAAATTACAAACGGCGAGATTCAAAAGTTTATCCTTTACATTGAGCCTGGAACCTTGCACAAACACCCACTAAGTAAGAATTGTCTGGTCGGCTAGCTATCAAATACAGGAGACTCCTGATCATGCTCCTGTACAATTTGGTATCAACCGGTTCAGCTCCATCTTCTTTAGAGAGCTTGACAATAGCAGAAGCTGGGGTCCTCTTAGGCTTTCCTGATTCGAGACCAAATTTCTTAACCAATTCCTTGGCATACTTCCATTGAGACAAGAAGATTCCCTCTTCAAACTGTTTGATCTGAAAACCCAAGAAGCAAGAGAGCTTTCCCACCATACTCATCTCAAACTCAGATTGCATCTGTTCCACAAAGTGGTCCATCATGGTATGGGACATCCCACCAAACACTATGTCATCCACATAGATCTGAGCGAACATCATCTCCGAGCCAAATCTCCTGATGAAGAGAGTTTGATCCTTCACCCCTCTGATGTATCCCTTCTGAGTGAGATATTCTTCAAGACGCTCATACCAAGCCCGTGGAGCCTGTTTCATACCATACAAAGCTTTGTGGAGCTTATAGACATGGTTTTTAAACTTAGGATCCACAAACCCCTTGGGCTGCTCAACGTACACTTCTTCATTCAGAATACCATTCAGAAAGGAACTCTTGACATCCATCTGAAACAGCTTAAACCTCTTGAGGCATGAAATACCAAGGAGTCGAATAGCTTCATGTCTAGCCACAGGAGGAAAAGTCTCATCAAAATCCAGGCCTTCAGACTGAGAGTAACCCTGAGCAACCAATCTAGCTTTGTTCCTCGTGACATTGCCAAGAGCATCAGATTTGTTCTTGAAGATCCATTTTGTTCCAATAACATTCACTTCCTCATGTTTGGGAACAAACTTTCAGACCTCATTCCTCTCAAACTGAACTAATTCCTCTTGCATGGCTATCATCCAGAACTCGTCACTAACAGCTTCAGTGACATTCTTTAGCTTAATTCTGGATGTGAAGCAAACGTTGCCTATCATTTCCCTGTAATTGACTAGTTCCTTTCTCCTGGTGATGACTCTTTCGTGCAGGTTCCCGATAATAGCTTATGTAGGATGATTCTTCTTGACTCTACTCGAGACTTTCTTCACCAGAGAGTCAGGATCAGCTCTTTCCCTTGAGACAGCGGAAGCTTCACCAGTGTCTCAAGACATCTTCTGTGACACCATAATGAACATCAGGAGAGGCACTAGGTTCATCCTCCTCAGAAACACTGTCTTCATCATCGACCACCATATTCCTTGACTCAATGATACACTGAGTCCTCTTGTTGAAAACCCTAAAGGCAGTACCACTGGTTGTGTAGCCCAAGAAAATGGTCTCATCACTCTTAGCATCCAGCTTATTCATGGGTTCTCTGTCAGCAAGAACAAAATACGTACTGCCAAAGATATGAAAATACTTGACATTGGGCTTCCTCTCCCTCCATATTTCATAACTTGTGCAGGACATGCCGGGACATATTGAGACCCGATTATGGATATGACACGTAGTATTTACAACTTTTGCCCAGAAGCGGACGAAAGGCACTACAAGAAATATGACATTTAGCTACGAAACTATCAGCGACGATAAAGTCGTCGCTAATCATACTTTTAGCGACGATTCGGTCGTCGCTAAAATAGTATGAAAATTTGGTGTTAAAAATTCTAAAGTTCGGCGGCAAAGACATTTAGCGACGACGATATCGTCGCTAATTATTTTTTGTCGTCGCTAAGTTCGCGGGAAACTATATAGACGATACTATCGTCACTATATTGTTATCATTTCATTTATCGACGGTAATATCGTCGCTAATTATTTTCAAATTTTGACGAATTTTGAATAGAGAAAAATACCTCCAATACTATTAAATCAAAAAGAATTAGCAACGAAATTATCGTCGCTAAAGATTTATGTAACCAATTAGCGGCGATAATTTCGTCGCTAATTATTTTCGAATTTTGACGAAAATTGAAGAGGGAAAAATCCCTCCAATTATATTAAATCGAGAAGAATTAGCGACGATAATTTCGTCGCTAATGATTTATGTAACCAATTAGCGACGAGAATATCGTCGCTAAATGTCTGGTAAAATTTAAGTTCATTTAGCGACGATATTTAATCATTTAGCGACGATATAATCGTCGCTAAATGTCTTTAAATACCAGATCGTAGTTCCTCATTTCATTATCACGCGAACCCTAAAAATTTTATCTCCTCCGATCCGAATCTCCCATGCTCATCGCCGTCCTCCGCCGTGTGTCGCCGTCCTCCTCACTCCTCCGGTTAGTCTATCTCACCTCTCTTCTCTCTCTCCTCACATCTCTCTCACCTCACTTTTCTCTCTCTCCTCCAGAATTTCCCCGCCCGCCCGCGCCGGTCGTCCTCCGCCATTCCGCCGCCGACGCCGAAGTCCTCGTCCGTTGTCGTTCCACCTCTTCCTCCACCGTCCTCCATCCTCGTCCGCCGCGCGTTCTCCTCGGCCGGTCTGCTTCATTTATACGGTATGTATATATATATATATATATATATATATATATATATTAGGTATAAATATTTAAATTAGTTATATTTACATAAATATTTACGTAAATATTTAAATTAGTTATAAATATTTATATAAGGTATAAATATTTAAATTAGGTATAAATATTTATGTAAATTAGAGATATAATTATTCATATATATAAATATAATTTAGGATTAGATTATAAATATTAGAGATATAAAAATTTACATGAAATGGATTAGAGATATAAATATAAATATTAGGAGTAGAGATTAATTATGAAATGGAATTTTGTTAGGATTAGTAGATTAGTTTAACGAAAATTAATTAGTTTCATAATTAAAATTAATTAGGGAAAATTATGTAAAAATGAATAAAAATTGAAATTGTAATTAATTTTGTTAAAGTTTGTTATGGATTATGTATTTTGTTAAAGTTGGTTATGGATCATATTTACTAAATATTTACTCTGCGTTTTTTTTATTATTTTGATAGCGTAAATAGATTTACGTGGCTATTTACAAAAAATTAACAAAATGTTTGCTATTTCAAAATTTCTAACGTTTCGTACGGTTAGATAGTCACTGAAGTTGATGATTACTTAGAGTCCAAGTTATGTGTGAGACTTAATTTGTAACTTTGTATAGGCCCTATTGTGGTTTTCTTTATTTGTTTTACATGTACGACGTCGTTCAGTTAAGTAGTGGTGTTAGTTTATTTTGTTATTACTGTTGTGTGTACTCTTTGTATATATATTGTTCAAATGATGTTGTAGTTACCTAACCAATTTCAAACTTGATTTTCATCAATTAGCTAACGTTTCGTTTATTTTTGTAAATTTAGCCATTTATCAAAATTAATGTCTAAAATACTAGAACAATCATGTAAAATACTACTTAATTAATGAGGCCACATCACTATATGTAGTTAGATTTAAACATGCTTAAAACGTTGGTTACATTACAAATCTAACGTTTCAAATGACATAGTCCATGTGATTTTTCTTGTTCAAGCTCATTTGAACAATTGTACCAATCAATGCACATAGATTCTTTTTCTCTCATTCGTCTTTTCCTTCTTCATCGTTTCTTCTTCATAGAAGCTCAAACGTAGAAATAACACATGGTCAGCTCAAACGTAAAAATGCCACATGGTCAGCTCAACATTTGAACATTTGTACCAATCAATACACAGAGATTCTTTTTCTCTCATTCGTCAACAATTCTAAGTTGTACTTCTAAGTTGCTGCTATCCGGCACAAAGTCAAACAAGTTTAAAATAGTTTCTGACTCAACTACAAATAAAATAACATATCACACATTTATCGTCACATGTCGGATGTAATATTTATATGCAAGTTGGAAGAATTGGTTTACTTCTCATGACGAGAGGTTAGTCAAAATCCTTGCTTCTTCTACTAGATTTTAAATGCTTGTTTGTTTATGGATAAATGATATTTTTGATCCCTCATCTTTGACCACTTTAACAAGTTACACCCCGAACGAAAAAAACTGTTTTATCAATCCTTTATGATGGTCACTTTTTCACTTTCAGTCCTTCTGTTAGCATTGTTGTTAAAATTGACTGAAAATTCTCACGTGTAGAACAAAAATTTTTTTTATCAGAATACCCTTAACTATTGTGTACATTCTACCAGAAATTATCGAGCAACGACGAACAGTCTACCTCTATCTCCGTCGTTGACTCCGAAGCCGGCGGCGAGAGCTGCTCTGATCGGAAGGCAGTGCTCTGTTTTCCAATTCACGATTGTGTACATTCTCTATTTGCAGAAGCTGAGAAAAGCAATATAGATGGAGTACTCGACAGGAAGAGATTTTCTGTTCTGCAATTTGTGTGGGACGATGCTCGCTTTGGCCTCCAAACACAGTGCTCAGTGTCCCTTCTGCAAGAACAAGCTTAACCTCAAAGGTAAGTTAATTTGTCAATACTAATTTAGTCTTGTCTTTTTTCGTTCTTTCTTTCATTTCTGGTGTTGATTTCATCAGAGTAGTAGTTATCTTCATTTGAATGTTATATATCGTCTAAGCCTCTCTCACTCGTAGTAGTAGATCACATGCTCTCGTGAGAGATTTTTGAATTAGATGGCCATGAAACTTGAAATGAATTTTGAGATGTTCCTCTCGACTTGTGTGAAAAGGTCAAATTTTGGGTCGGAACACAACCTAATTCTTGTGAGATTCGGCTTCCTTGGTGCTCTCTCTCTCTCTCTATCCCGGTGTCTTTTTCTCGGCGGCGGTCCTTGGTGGCTCGCGGCGGCCGTTTTCCCTCAGCCACGGCGCGCGCTCGAGATGGGTTTCGGGTCTCGGTGACACGCGTTCTGATACCGAAGACGCTGAGGATCGACGACCCGGCTGAGGCGGCGAAGAGCTCGATTTGGGCCACGCTCGGGATCAGGAATGCAAATCCCGCGGCCATGTCGACGGAGAAGCAACGCGAGAGATAGAAGAAGAAGAAGAAGAAAAAAGAAGAAGATATTTTTCTTTTTCTTAACTATTATTTTTTATTTATTTTTTTAATTGTAATATGATTTGTTTTTAATTTATTATTAAATTACGATTTTGTCCTCATTTAAAAAGCACATGATAAGCACATGATCCATTTTTCATCCGTTTTGACGGTTTTTTTAACAGAAGGACTGAAAGTGAAAAAGTGACTATCATAAAGGACTGATAAAGCAGTTTTTTTCGTTCGGGGTGCAACTTTTAAAGTGGTTAAAAATGAGAGACCAAAAATGTCATTTATTCTTTGTTTATTTGTCAAATGAATAAAGGACTAATATTACAACCCAGCTAATTTATTTTAAGAGATTATCAATATTTATATTTGCTAAAGTTCTTCGATGGTTTAATTTCCCTGTTAAATTCTACTCAAATTAAAAAAAAAAATGAAAAAACAAAAATTCCCTGTTTTTTTTTTTTTTTCAGTCAATGGACCAGATTTCTAATCTAAATTGTACTTTGTATAATCTTTTATTACTTCTAGGCCATATTGTCTACCACACTACACCATTATTGTTGAAAAAAAAAACACAATTAACATTTAATAGATAAGAAGAAAAAAAAAGTAAAAAGAAAAAAATTTACATTTAAGTGTCTGAGAGGCACCTATGCAAAGTTTTTATAATTTATACGGAATACAACAAGCAACATACATAATAATATACCAATCTCAGTCAGGCTGGTTGTGAAACGTTATGAAGACAAGCTTAACCAACCAATAACTCCAAACAATATTTTACAGTGTTAAAAGAAGAATTAAAACATAAGTTACATGAAAAAGGCAGTGTAAGTTTCTTCCAAATTAGCTTCTTAAGACCACCAAGTATCAACGAATCATATAGACGATGGAGTTGGAGTGATAGTTGGGACACCGTCAACAGAAGAAGATCGTATCTGTGTGTCTCGGCCTACTTCATTTCGACTGTTTTCTGTTTTCCCTGTCAATTTAATTTTATAACCCATCATATAAGCTCAACTTGTGTAAAGCTATCTTACTGAGTTTTGTAAAAAAAAAAAAAAAAAAAGAAGTAATACCTTTAGAGAAGCAGTATTTCCGTAGAATGTAGAATAATGCGTAGGCTAGACCAAGAAGACCCAGAGAAGTAACTACACTCACAATCATAACCCATTTTCGGTGGTTTCTCCTTGAAGCTCCTAGAACAACAAAAGATGGCGATGGAACAGATAAAAAAGAAAGAATAAAAAAAGAAGAAGTACAACGGTTAATGTATACGGAAGCTTGATATACCTCTATCCTTGCGCTTGTAAAAGTATTCCTCGTTGTAAATATATGGAACGTCCAAGGCATGTCCATCTGAGAACTTGCAGGAAGATCCATCGGGCATCGTAGAAGCATAAGCCCAACAAGAGCAGTTATTCCGACATTCCTCTTTGCAGTCACTCAGACTCATATTGACGTTCTCTGAATAAGACCACGTATTCATTAGTGCGAATACGAGCTCGAATTCATCCCCGGCGCTGCAATTTGACGCCTTCTGCTCTATACAACCTTCTGAGTTTTTTCTCTTTTTTACATCGTCGCACGTCACTGCAGGAACAAACACCGTACTGTGGGAATATCCGTAAAAGAAGCGGATATTTCCGGTGGAATTGATCTCGATGAACGAATAAGAACCAGAATCAATCAACTTCCAGGAAAAGTAGCTTTCGTTTTCGTTCGAGATGTAGCTGAACTGCATATTGACATAGATCTGGGTATCAAAAGGGAATGACATCTGATCCTTGTTTTTCCACGTCAGGCTTCGCCAGTATGGAGTCCCTCTTCGCCGGACTTCGAGCTGTTTCGTGCTGTTTGGGTCGACGCCAAATGTGAACGCTCCGGGAGACGGATCTCCCGGGCTGAGCCACGACGTGGGGATATGTTTCCGAGGCTGAGTTTGATTCTTCAAGTCAAACAAACGGATCTTCATCCCCGGGAGAATCGTGTCCGTCGGATGATCGAAACTCTGCCACACGACCTTTCGACCGGCTTTCAGGACCAGATTTCCCGAGTCGAGAAGAACGAGAGTCGTATTCGGATATATTGCAGTTTGTCCGGAATTGATGGTGATAGAGGCTCCTCGTTCGTCGCTGATCACCAAGAACCCGTCTCGGGTGAAATTCAGATATCCCGAGGTGTCGTTCAGTGGATTTTCTCTGTTCGCCACCCAAACCATCTTCTGATCATATAAGTCCATGCATCGAACAGTCAGATAGCGGTTGCTCGAGTAAAGAGAGTTGAAGAATCCAAACCGGAAGATTTGGTTTGGAGACTCCAATACTTGCCAGTCTTTGAGGAGTTGACCGGCATTTAGAGTGTTTGTTGCACTTGAAACATGGATCAACTGAAACAGCCAAACCAAGGACAAGCAAGAAAGAAGAGCCAATTGGCTAATTATGATTCTCATCTTTGGAAATGTTTGGGATCCCTAAAACATGAGGTGATTCTATTACATATATACATACATACATGGGTTTGTTTCCTGGGAATTTCCTGCTCTAAACTATTTCACAACTGGAAAACTATGGAGCTGTCAGATCAAGTAGCACTACAAGTTGCTACTATATATGTTATACAGAAAGTCAAAAGATTTACAAAATAACGTCTCTAAATAATGTAACTTAAGAGTCACGTTTTCTGTTAATCAGTAATCACATGTGCAATATGATGTTTATATGCAATTTGGAAGAATTGGTTGACTTCCAATCTCAAATAATAATAAAAAATCAACTTGCTCGAATGTCTCAAAGAATTGGTTGATATATATATTGTCCAATCATGTATTGATTTTCCATTTCGTTTGTGTTTATGATTTTAGATTAATAGTCGTGTCGCTGTTATGAAGCATAGACACCGCATCCAACGCGGTGGGTCTGGTCTATTCGAACACATCTCTCGAACTCAGTTTATTTAACATGCTTTGACCAATGTTGGTTAAACAAGCTCTTGAGCTTTTTTCTTCTTTCCACAAATTTCAAGCCTAAACATGGAAGGCTAGTTTAATGTTGATAACAGTTACAAATCAAAAGGATTGTTACTTAAATATCTGTTTGTATCAATCAAGTTCCCGCGGTGATTTCACAATTATCATCGAGTATTATTTAATTCTCATTTTGAATGACATTTTATATTCTAGTTTCTGATTAACATCTGCCAAAACATCTTGCACCGAACAGTTATGTTTTATTGACATTTACGTATTTTTACTACTGGTTTTATTTTTCATAAACTCTGAATTTGTTTCTATATTTATTACCTCACAATAGCTAGAAACTCAAGTTGAGATATATTTTGATCATTTCAATAGTAGAATTATTATTATTATTTATTTATTTTTAGAGCGAATATTGTGTGTGTATGAAGACAGAGCATTTCAATGTTTTTAATTTTCAGTCTTAACACAAAATAGAGAATTGCTTAGTGGCGCTATAAGGTGCTACTACGTCGTTCAGAAAGTCAAACAATTGTACAATATTTGACTATATGACTTAAATTACAAATATTCTACGAATAATAATGCAACGGACACATTACCTTTTTCATCAACAATATTAAGAATCTATTCTCTAGAGTAAGTTGTTTAATTGTGACAAAAATAATGAGCAATGTTCTTGTTATAACCATGGGAAGCATAGTTACCAGCAGCAGAACTACTATTCACGCCCGCACCGACAAAAGCATCGCAATTATTATGAGAACCGAGCTCAAGAAATCTAGACTTTTAAACTTTTTAGTTTTAACAATTGTTAGAGAACTAGACAAGCTCAAGCTGAAAAAAAAAAAATTGTTAGCTCACTATAGAATATAAAATATTTACCATTTTTAAGAAAATAAAAATTGTCCAATGCGATTATTTTGCTATTTTTTTGCAAAAGAAAATAAAAGGCACATAGAAGGAAACAAACTTTGGAAAAAAGACATAATCAATAATTTATTTGCTTCGGGTTTCCAACCATATAAACTGCAAATATCTTTTATATGAACGATATTTAGTGCATGGGTTACAAGAAAAAGCAGTGCATGGTTTCCAAATTATTTCTTGCGACCCGATTCTCAAAGAATCATATAAGCAATGAAATTTATAGTGCTATCCAGCGTATGTGGTTGAAATAGTGACAGTGTTTACAGAGGTAGAGCTTGAACTCTGTAGATGATCCGCTGGAAGAGCAGAGAAATAATTTGATTGTCTAAGTTCCGGAAGATTACCGGCATCACTTCCGAGAAGCATAGACGTGACATCAGCCATGTTTGGTCGATCCGACGCGTTCTCTTGCACGCACAACAACGCTATATGAACACATCTTTCGAATTCAAATGTCGAGCAATATGTTTCACTCAATGTTGGATCCATCAGCTCAAAACTCCTTTCTTCTCTCCACAAATTCCATGCCTGCATTTATATGGTTCTGTTAAGGATCTCGCATCAGAAAGATAAAAAGAACATGACAAAGTTTGTAAGGCCTAATCAATTGATTTTAAAATGGAACGTTTTATTTAACCGTTTTTGGGCAGAGATGAAGATGATACGAATTTGAGGATCTTGCTTACAAGTCGTGTTTAGTTTAGAGACCGAATTGAGTGAGAGGGTATGGGCGTCAACGAGGAGGCAGCGAGGTCGGAGTTGAAAGTCCAAATCTACTGTATAACCAGCTTGTTAGATAATGTTAAGAACAACAAGAGACAAACAACAAGCAACAGGTAATGAAAGCAAGTAAAGAACACAAAGAAATGGTAACCCAGTTCGGCCTCAAATGCCTACTCTGGGGGGATATCAATCCCGGTGAAAAGAACAATTTCACTAGACAATATGCTGAGTACACGTCGGAATACAATGGATGGTTACCTTCCACTATTCCTAACTCCAAGCAATTTATATGGTGTTGTTAACCTAAGCTCCCCTAGGTTTGAGCTCCCCTCACTTTTCACTCTTACACTCTCTCAGTGTTTCACTTCATTACAATAACAAATACCACATCAACAATTGTAAAATGCACTAGGTAAGACTTCGCCGGACGAGAGTCAAAAACCTAGAAAACCAAAAACACACACACTCTTGAAATGTTGGTTTTGGCAGTAAAGTGTGTTACCCTCTCCTAGGGTATAACATTCTCTTTTATATCTGACAACAAAAGAAAATGTCCAGTGATCGGACACCAAGACAGATGGCACACAACAGGATGAGGACAGCCAAAAAGCTGTCAGGAAGGCCACGTCGAATCCTGGTCGTACAGCAACAATAATGTTTTGTGCAATGCTAGAGACATCATCAAAAACAATAGAGTTTCCTGAACCAAAAGGTCAACTCAGTGTAACTACAATCTCCGCCTTTGGCTTTGAGAAGGCAAAACTCTATCCTGCGACAACTGAGCCCTCAACAAGACGCTGCAAGATTCACTCATGTCACAGTGACTGACAGGGGAAGGCAAAAGCACAGAACACAGGTAGAAAGCAGAAAAACAAAGTTGCAATTGACTCCCTTTTTTTCCAAGCAAAGACAAAAAGGAAGAGACTTAGAGTAAGAAAATTTATATTACATGCCAGAGGGTTCGAGGAGGATGAGGAAACAGGAAAAAAAAAATATAACAACCAAATTTTTGGCAAACATGGTGATCAACGAGAAGTCGAGGTAGGGTCTCCAGAGAACATCTTCTTCAAAGCTGCCACAAGGGTCTTATTGCACTCCGAGGACGTGGCAATGAAGGACTCCAAGTGTTGAATCTCATCCTGAATAGATAAGGCAATGAGCTTCCTGATATCCGCTGACATGGGCGACACAACTGGCGCATCAGATGAGAAGAACTTGGCGTGAGGAAGACTGGACTAAGGTGGCTTCTGAATGTCAGCTACATGGTGCTTCTGGAACAACTTGTAGTTAAATGTGATTTTGCTCGGATTTGAGCTGCAGGTCTTTAGTTACTAAGGAGTAAGAATGTCGGGGTGCTGGCGAAGAATGATCCCAGTAATCATAGCCGGGCAGGCTATGGGAAGCTTGATGGCGTCGGAGCCTGCATGCTTGATAATTTTAGAGTAGAAGAACTTCCCGAAATCCAATGTCATAACAGTCCCTATCATGTATAGAAATTGAGCAAGGGTAAGCAAGACACATGTGGAGTGAGCAGAGGGAAGCCAGTTTTTTACTCTGATCTTGTGCAAGACGGAGTACTTGGGGCTAAGTAGAGAGGTCGGTATAAGCCAGTCTCAGGCCAACCCTTCTCATCTTTCCCACCTGACAGTTCCTTCACAAAACCTGGAGGACATAGGGTCTTCAGACGCAGGAGCAACCAACCCCAAGAACTCGTGGATCACCTTGGGAGAGAGCGCGATGCACTTGGTCCTCACCACAACCTTCTGGAAGTTTGGGGAGGTCGCGTCATCGACCTGGTCTGGCAGGTTCACTATGAACTCCCGCTCCAACAAAGCGTGATATGAACCCACTGCAATGACAGAAGAAAAGAGGCCAACTTCCTTGAGAAGGTTGACGATATCAATGCAGCCCAGGGCCTCATCCGACAGCACATGCTCCGGGGCAATGATGTGGAGGATGACGTACTTCCATCTCCCTGCGTTCTTCAGGGTGTGGAAGGAGAGACCCATGATGGGAACGTCTGGCACTTCTTGCCGAAGGACCTTCTTCTTCTTCTTCTTAACGGGGACTCTCTCTTCTTCAACCTCTTCTTCAAAGACGTTAGTGACATGGTCTGCCACATCCTCTTCTTGCTCTTCTCCTTCTTGAACTTTTTCAACAGGCTTAACCTTAGGAACCCTTTTTCGCTTCTTTGCCTTGGCCACCTTCTTCTTCTTCGGCTTCTCATTCTTCTTCGGGGACGGAGTAGGAACAGACTCTTCGCCACGCTGAGTCAGGATCCCAGTGCCCATGACCTTGTCGAAATCCTCTTGAGAGATCCAATCATTCAGGCCCTCCTAATCTCCTCAGACGAGTACCCATTCCCCTTCAATTCCCTGGTCATTTCAGCAAGAGTCGGGTTGTCGACCTCGGCTTTAGTCTGGGAAGGGTTAGGGTTGTCAGAGGGGGTTTTTTCGACACTAGCCTTTTTCAGGCTTTCCGAGGTGGAGCATGGCATCGGAGGCAGAAGACATATTCTCTCTCTCAGGCATACTCGACCCAGACGGATCGGCATGTTGGATGTTGCTAGACGAAACCCTAGAGGGAGAAACAGGGCAAGAGAGTACAGTTCCATTTACATGGGGGAATGTGGGAAAATCCTCGCGAAGGTTGGGAGTTTCTGCTTGAGGCACAGGATCTCGGGCCGAACCATCGACCCTGTTCTTTTTAGCCTTGATGATTACCCCATGTCTATTAACCTCTGAAATGATCTTCTTCAAGCCGGAGAACTTCTTGTCACTTCCTTTCCCGCCGCTTTCAGCGACACAACCCTTTCATGTTCTAGTGCGAAGCATTTTAGCCGACACAATAGCAATTTGGCGCTGAGGGAAATGAAGGTGAACCAGAGGAAGAGAATTCGAAAAAGAACTGCTGACACAAGTGAGTTCAGTGAAAGTAATTATGACAGTTAAGCAAATCGTCACCTTTCTCGGGAAATAAACCGTCACAAAGAGCTTAACACTGAACCAATGGAACGCTGCGTTTCGAGATATCTCTAAAATAAGATAACTACCCCGAATGGGCCTTCTAGTGATCAAGACACAGGCTCAAACGTGCCTTAACCAGCCCATTAATTACTACAACTCGGGGATGCAAACCCCCAATGCAGAGCGCAATTTTTCAAACTTAATAATATCCAGGGTTTTTGTAAATGTGTCTGCCAACTGATTCTCGGTGCTGACGTGTTCCAAGGACAGAATCTTATAATTCACAAGATCTCTGATGTAGTGGTGCCTTATCTCAATATGCTTGGTCTTGCTTTGTTGAACTAGATTCTTGGCTATATTGATCTCGCTGGTGTTGTCATAGTACAACGTGATGACATTATGTGGAACATCGTACTCTTCCAGCATAGATTTGAGATAGACCAGTTCAGTACCAGCAGCACCAGCAGCGATGTACTAAGCTTCAGCCGTGGAGAGCGAGACACAATTCTGTTTCTTGCTGAACCAAGAGACCAAGTTGTTCCCAAGAATAAGCAACCTCCTGGGGTGCTTTTTCTATCATCAGAGTTGCCTCCCCAATCTGCATCCGAAAAACCCACAAGACAAGAATATGTGTCAAAGGAGTAGAGGATACCATAGTCGGTGATGCATGAATGTACTTGATAATCCTCTTGGCATAGCTCAGGTGGGTTGTAGTAGGTTGAGTGTCACGACCCGCAAGCGATAGCTCGCCCACGAACCGCGACTGATCAACTCAAATCTGTACATAACTCATAATATAAACACATAAATTAAACATAATAAAATAGTTTGCGAAAATTCGGGGAAATTTTTCGCGTTTATAACTTAGAGTCTTATAGCGACTCCTATACAAATATGTTCCGGAACGTTTTAACAGAAGACACTAACCCCCGATTAAGAAACCCCATAGCCCATAGGTCAAGGCAATACGCGCTCGGTCTCGGTCTTCAATCTCGTTTCCCGCTTACCACCTTTTCCCTTATCTACATTACCAAGGGTCATAAAACTATGAGTCGATTGACTCAGTAAGTGGGAGTCTATCTATAAAGTAAAACGACTAATGCCATGTGACGTGCAAACAAGCATACAAGAATGCAGAATGATTGCTAGATATCGCTAGAACATAACAATAGAGCATGACTGACGCGTGATATCACACTCTATCTATTCACTTGTCGTTCTGCAAGATCGTACATCCTCTTCTGCTACGATCTCCACAACGACAATAAGCCAGCCTCAGACCTCGAGCAGCAGTCTTACGGCGGCTTGGGTGTTTTAAGATTGGCTGGGATCCACTAGTGGTACCATCTTCATCTGACGTCGGCGCATGTGTGCCGCCTTGGCACGACAATGAGTTCACTCGAGGCGACTGCTCATTGCTGAATGGGTTCACTCTAGGCGACTGCCCATTACCATCGGGTTCGCTCGTGGCGACTGCCCGTTATCGTTGGGTTCGCTCGAGGCGACTGCCCTTTACCATCGGGTTTGCTCGTGGCGACTGCCCGTTATTGTTGGGTTCGCTCAAGGCGACTGCCCTTTATCATCGGGTTCGCTCGTGGCGACTGCCCGTTATCGTTGGGTTCGCTCGAGGCGACTGCCCTTTACCATCGGGTTCGCTCGTGGCGACTGCCCGTTACCATTCGGTTCTCCCCAGTTTTGAGTACTCAGCGCCATACAGACCACCTTGGTCTGCCACAAACACAAGTCGTTGACTTGTGGGTACCACCGACAACCGTTCAATTAAGGTTCAGGTACTCTACAGCACGCAGAGTACATACTCATACTACTACAGGAGAGCGACTCGGGATAAATCCCGAAGGAATTAATGTTTCTCTTTCGTGCTCGTTAAGTTCTTTAGAAAGAAGATTCGGGATGTGACTCCCGGTACTTCCACCCTTGGTTCGAATCCAAGAGTTTGACTTATGCTCTCCCGTCACCCTTGATCTAACCTATCCACTATGGTTAGCAAGGGGATCTAACAAAACAAGATAACATCGTGGTTGGTTCAAGTTAGCGTTTGAACCTTACGGGCAAAACCCGAACTAAATTTTCAAGCAAGAGTGGCCGAAGCCTTAACTTTCATGTTTATTCATTTTAGGGCTTTCACCTACTCTTGTTTACTAGCAAATAAATGCACAAACAAACAGGGTTATACCCTTGGTATGTAGTTGAACGGTTGCTACTATATATATGTTCTACACAAAGTCAAAAGATTTACAAAATAACGTCTCTAAATAATGTAACTTAAGAGTCACGTTTTCTGTTAATCAGTAATCACATGTGCAATATGATGTTTATATGCAATTTGGAAAAATTGGTTGACTTCCAATCTCAAATAATAATAAAAAATCAACTTTGCTCGAATGTCTCAAAGAATTGGTTGATATATTGTCCAATCATGTATTGATTTTCCATTTCGTTCGTGTTTATGATTTTAGATTAATAGTCGTGTCGCTGTTATGAAGCATAGACACCGCATCCAACGCGGTGGGTCTGGTCTATTCGAACACATCTCTCCAACTCAGTTTATTTAACATGCTTTGACCAATGTTGGTTAAACAAGCTCTTGAGCTTTTTTCTTCTTTCCACAAATTTCAAGCCTAAACATGGAAGGCTAGTTTAATGTTGATAACAGTTACAAATCAAAAGGATTGTTACTGAAATATCTGTTTGTATCAATCAAGTTCCCGCGGTGATTTCACAATTATCATCGAGTATTATTTAATTCTCATTTTGAATGACATTTTATATTCTAGTTTCTGATTAACATCTGCCAAAACATCTTGCACCGAACAGTTATGTTTTATTGACATTTACGTATTTTTACTACTGGTTTTATTTTTCATAAACTCTGTTTTTGTTTCTATATTTATTACCTCACAATAACTAGAAACTCAAGTTGAGATATATTTTGATAATTTCAATAGTAGAATTATTATTATTACAAAAAATTAGCAAAATAGCCAAATCAAACCTTATGATTTGCTATTTAGCCAAGGTTTTGTAAATACTAAGTAAATAGCCAGGTTGATGACGTGGCCCAATCATAGGTTTTTTTATTTCCGAAAATTGCCCATGTGTGTTTGAATTTTGAATTACAAAATTTGAATTTTCGGTATAAATGGTTCCCGAATTTATTTGAATTGTTTCCCAATATAATAGAACGTGATCTGGTCAAATTACGGTTCCTTTTTTTTAGGGAATAAATTTGCACCCGAGCTATTTATTTGTTTCTCTTTATATATTTTTGTTGATATTATCGGCTAGATTATATTCCCTCGTTTATTATTTAAATTCTTGTTCATAAAGCCCAGAATTTTTCAAACGTTGTTACAGTTTCTTCTCGCCATGTCTGGTTTTTCGCTGCTTGAGTCAGGTGATGAAAGTTTTTTAATTTTGATTTCATTCTTGAGGTTTATCACAGTTTATTTACGAATATTTACGTTGGTGTTATAATGCAGTTAAGCTTTTTGAACGCCAATGGAGGGAGATTCACAATTCAGGTGATGTAAATACAGGATGTAATTTAAATGATTTACAAACTGTTATTTACGATGATCTTGATTTGAAAAACTTCCCAATGAATTTTGACGTTAATGTCAATAACGTATTTACGCGAAAGGATGTTCTTGTGGCTGCATGATTGCACTTCGTGGTAACTTTGAATTCCGGGTTCAGAGATCGAGCAAAACCCGATATACTATTGTATGTTTGAATGTTGGATGTTGCTGGATTATGAGAGCGTCTGTATGTTCTTCATCAAATATGTGGGTTATTAGGACGTTTGTAAAAGAACATAATTGTTACGGATCTTCTATTGTTCATAAGCATAAGCAGGCGTCGTCGTCGTTGATAAGCAAGTGTATTAAAGATGATTTTAGGGGTTCAATGGCTGACAAAATTTCAGCAGTTGGTGTTGTTGAAATAATGAAGTCTCGATATAAAGTTGATACTAGTTATTTCAAGGCGTGGAAGGGACGTGCAGAGGTGCTAAAAGAGTTGCGTGGTGACTACGAAAAATCATACAGTCATTTACCTATAATTGGTGATTTGATTGTTGAAAAGAATCCAGGTATTTTCGAATATTGTTTTAAGTATCACTCTCTGCATTGATTTTTTATGGAAATATATGTTGAGTTGCATTTGTATTTACATTTATTTACAACATTGGCAGTTAATATATCATAACCGATTTACTGTTTTATATTTACACAGGTTCATATTGTGTTACAGAAGTAAATCCTGATAAGTCATTCAAATATTTTTTCTTGGCTCTTGGGGCGTCGGTGCATGGATTCAAGTATTGTAGGCCAGTTATTTCGGTGGATGGCACATTTTTGAAAGGGAAATCACATGGTACGTTACTTTTGGCGACTGCTCAGGATGGGGATAATCATTTGTTCCCACTGGCTTTTAGTATTGTTGATTCTGAAAATGACAAATCTTGGAATTGGTTCATGGTGCAATTGAGGCATGTTTATGGGGTCAAGGAGGACTTGGTATTTGTATCGGATAGAAATTTGTCAATCCCTAAGGCAGTTCATGATGTATTTCCTGAGGCCAAATTTGCTATATGCATGCAACACTTATGGGCTAACGTGAAAACAAAATTTGGGAAGTCTTTCATCCAGCCTCTGTTTTATAGGTGTGCTAAGGCTTACACGCCGAAAGAGTTTGATTTCTTTTTGAACATTATCTCGTGCTCTAATAAAAAGATCAAAAAATATTTGCTGCGGGCCAATCCAGAATTGTGGTCACGAAGTCATTTTCCAGGAAAGAGGTTTAATGTGATGACTACCAATATTTCGGAGTGCTTGAATGCAGTTTTGAGAGAAGCAAGGGGCTGGCCTGTGGCCATGTTGGTACTGTGTTATCGTAGCCTTATTCAAGATTGGTTCAATAAGAAAAGACTTCTCATTCCTAAAATGCAATCCGGCCTTACAAATACTGGTCTCAAGATGCTATTTGAGTCTCAAGAAGCTGCAAGGACTATGAACGTAAGTTTATAATGAATGTTGTGTAAATAATTGTAAATAACATTGATATTTACTAACGTTCAACTATTTACAGGTTTATGCTATTAATGAGTGTCAGTTTGAAGTTGTTGATGGTGCTAGACGTTTGATTGTTGAGACCAATACTAGATATTGCAGTTGCAATTATTGGCAACTAGAAGACTTTCCTTGTGCCCATGTTGTAGCTGCTTTATATCGTAGGAATTTGAGGCCCATTGATTATGTACCTGCATATTATTCTCAACAAAATTATTGTGCAACGTATGCCATAGATGTAGTTCCTGTTTGCCATGATGGAGTTTGGGATCTGCCAGCAGATGCTGTTACAATACCACCACCAGTTCAGAAACGTTTAGCTGGGAGACCTAGAGAGAAAAGGTTTCGTTCCAAGTCGGAAAGAGTTCAGCCATATCGTCAAAGATGTAGCAAATGTGGACAACTAGGTCACAATAAAAGAGGATGTGTGTAATCATGTTGTTTTTGAGCTGCTGTTTTTTTAATAAGCTATTTATTGTTGAACTATTGTTTTTTACTAATAAAGCTGTTGAACTCTTTTGTTTGAAATTTATTTTCAATTTTAAAATAATAAATTACTCTGTACATATAACAACAGTAAATAGATATCTATAGGTTTAAGTACACCTTTGTAAATATGATCAAAGTGCTGATTTGTTAATATATATACGTTGTAAATATCTCTTGTAAAGTTTGGTTGTTTTATGTATGGTTCAGTAAACGTATGTAAATAATGATGTTTGAATGTGCATTTACAAGTGTAAACGTATGTTTCAATTTACATTCGTCTTGATTGCAAAAAAAAGAGTTTAACATCTTAATATATAGGTCTTAGAAATGTCAAAGTTTTGTTTAGAAATGTCAAAGTTTTGTTTAGAAATGACAAAGTTTAGTTTTTTGTTAATATATATAAGTTGTAAATAACTCTTGTAAAGTTTGGTTGATTTATGTAGGGATAAGTAAACTTATGTAAATAATGATGGTTGAATGTTCTTGAGCAATGCGTATACAGAAGTAAATCCTGTATTTACATACGTCGTGATTGCAAAAAAAGAGTTTAACATCATAATATATAGGTCTTACACTACTACAAATTCAGTTTTCCGGTGCGCAAGACTTTTAGGTGCGATTTTTCGCACCTAAAAGTCGCACCAATTGACGCTTTCAGGTGCGACTAGTCGCACCTAAAAGTCAATTAAGCATCTAAAAAATTTCGCTGATTTTTTAACTTTTGGGTGCGAAAAGTCGCACCCAAAAGTCCGTCAAAACTTTTGGGTGCGACTTTATCGCACCCAATAGTCCATTAGAACTTTTCGGTGCGACCAAGTCGCACCCAAAAGTCCAAAACATTTGAGCGGTCACATTTTCCCTCCTTTTTGTCTACACGAAATTGTTTAATGTATATTAAAAAAACAATAATTGGCCCATATAAATACCCTAGGTCATTTTTCTCTCCTTACCTCACCACTACACCGCCTCATTTTTCTCTCCCTCTCTCCTCATTCGCGTCTCTCTCTCCCTCTGCTTCTTTTCTCTTCTTCAACTTCACCTAACAAACATCACAGTAAAGAAAAAAAAAGAGGAAAGAAAGCTATCGACCAACTTCAGATCGAGCTCAGCTCTAACATACGAGCCACGCCGTCGATTCAACTCCACCTCTGTGTTCCTTGATTTGACCTCTTGTGGAGTGGTTAGTAAGTTCCGCTTTATATTGTTCAATACTTTGTTCGAAATGGAGATATTATCTTTGTAAAATTTAATCCTTGAGATTGTGTGTGTGTGTGTGTGTGGTTTAGGCGGGTTTGGTTTTCAGAGAAAGGACTCGAGATTGGCGTTTCAAAGAAGAGTCTCTTGCTCGGCTCAGCCGCCGCCAGCCTGGCCCGGACGAGCCGTTCCCGAATTGGGCCGACACTCTTGGGATAGGCCCAAGCCCATCTCCATCGTCGGCTCCACCGGCTCTATCGGAATCCAGGTAAAATGCCACAATGCTGTGGAAATCAAGACATACAAGCTATTATATCTATGGTCCAGATTAGTTCTTTAGGATTCGATTTTTTTTTTTTGCTGAGTCTGTAAATTGACGTGGTCAGATCAGTACCGATTTAATTTGGATTTGTTGATATTTTTCCTGGAAAGTAGACGTTATGGGCTTTCTAAAATGACCAAGAACGTGTAAATCCGTTGAGATTTGTGTGAGTTATGAATTTTTGAAAACAGGGTTTTAAAGCTGGGAATTTTTGGCCGAAAATTGGAAAAAAATTAGGGTTGAGGAATTATGATTTCGGGCTTTTAATTTCTGAGATTAGTTTGATGATTCTGGAGTGTTTTGTGGCTCGTTTGGTGATAATTTGGGTTGGTTCATGGGTTTCAATTTTTTTTTCGATTTTTATTTTATTTTTCTCAAATCTCGTACAGCCACGTGACGGAGGCGGCGGCGCTGGATCAGGTGGCGGCGTTGGCGGCGGAGAGTGCGGTGGCGGTGTTCGGAGTGGGAGGGTGTTGCATGTGCCACACCGTGGAGAGGCTGTTCCGCGGCATGGGAGTGAGTCCGGCCGTACACCAACTGGACCGCCACGCCGAGGCCGCTCTCTGCCGCCTCCTCGACTCACCTCTCCACCTCTCCGCCTCTCTCTCAACCTCGACCCGTCTCTGGCCCTCACAACCTCACTGTCTCAGCCTCACATATTGGTGATGCTAGTTTGAGTTTGGTTTTTCTGTATGACAGCATGATAATTAACAACAACAAAAAAGACCTACTCAATGTCTAGATCTCCTAACACTTTGTTGCTTTTTTGTTTACCGCTGTTTGAGTTATTGCTGAGTGTGTGTTTGTGAACTTATTGCTGAGTGTGTGTTTGTGAATCGTGTCATTACGGCAGAGCCCTCGACCGGACGATAATCTGCGGCTGGCGTGGAACAAGCCTTCTGCTCCTACATCTCCTCTGCCTCGTCACCGCCCTCAGCTCCTATGCCTCGTTGCCGCGATCTGCTCCTCCATTCAGGTTCTGATTTTATATTTATAGAAAGAATTTGTTCTCAAGAATTTTTGCTGAATGTGTGTGTTTTATTGCTGAGTGTGTGTGTGTTTTATTGCTGAGTGTTTGAACTTGCTGAGTATGTTTGGAGTTTGAAATGACTTGTGTGTATGTCTGAATGTGTTTATACTTCTCTCAGGTGATTAATTTTTTTCGAACGATCTATTGCTTTGAAGTTTTAGGATTAGTTTTATACTGTTTGTTTTTATTATCAATTGGTTTGTTTGTTTATTGTTTGATTTTAGGACGGCCTTATTTGTTTAATATGTTCATTGGTAGAACTCAGTTCATTGGTAGAAATCTGTCATATTATTGGTAGCTACTCTTTTTAATTAAGGAAGCTTGCCTCAATTTGGTACTCAACATTTTATTCACGAGTCTGAGCTAACTCCCATTAAAGAACAACCAAAATAAAAACAAAAACAAAAACTACTCTCCCCTGAAAACAAACTCCTCACCTAAAAGAATAGATTCGTTGAACTCTTTTTATGAACACTTGAGTTCATTTTAAAACTTTGTAGCAGAAGTGTCTAAATTTGGATTAGATCACCAACACTTGGTTCTGTACTTAAATCTTATGTACTCGGTGTACTATATAGCAATAACCTTCTTTTCTCCCTATGTTTGGAACACGAAAAAAAGAAAAACACGAAAATCCCTAGTATTTTCCATGTCTTATTCGGAGTGATGTGCATTTTGAGACGTTAAAATTTATACGTAAAATTTGTTTGAAAATGTATAAATGATTTTATTTTCCTTTAAGAATAATGTGGAAAAATAAACCCACACATGTTTCCTTTCTTCGCAGGGTCGGCGTGGATGATGCTATCTCGGCCGTTCATAGAGTACTGCATATGGGGTTGGGACAACCTCCCGAGAATCGTCCTAATGTACTACGCGAACTTCCTCTCCTCGCCGGAGGGCTATTTCCACACGGTGATATGCAACGCGAAGGAGTTTCGAAACACTTTGGTAGTGAAGGCTTTAGCTTTATGGATTTAAATGTCATATTAACGAGACCAATCGCTTGAACTTGTGAATTGCTATAACAATTTTTTTATTCTGTGTATTATGTGTATTATGGACCATTTAGGTATAATTTTTATTTTTCAATTAAGCAATTCAATATAACAAGTTTCATTCAGCTTTTTATTTTTAATTGCTTAATTGCTTATAACAGGTTTCAATAAATTAAATCAAGTAATGTCATTTAATTGCATTTTATTTTATAAATAAATTAAGAATCAAAGTCACTTTCAAATCAGATGACAACTAAATCACAGTTAACAATTACATTTTTCAAAGATTTAAAGTCACTTTATAATAGAGCGACGTCTAAAGTACTATTTTTTTTTCCCAAAACTGACTATCGGGTGCGACTTTTGACTATCAGGTGCGACTTTGTCGCACCCAATGCTCTTTTACCCGCCTTTTCCACGGATTTTGGTGACATTTTAGGTGCGACTTTAGGTGCGGAAAGTCGCACCGACATGTCGCACCCGAAAGTCAAGACTTTTGGGTGCGACTTTTCGCACCCAAGACTTTTAGGTGCGAACTTTCGGGTGCGGAAATGTTTAGTGATATGTATGTTTCTTTGGATTAACATACAATCCAAATACCAAAAGAGTTTCTAAACATAAAACCCAAAATACACGTAATTAGTACTAGAATTAACTTGAAAATCCGGGTGCTGAATTAAAAAGCAAGATAAATGGTTAGACATCGTCGATGTTGAGTGAGAAACTAGGCTGGCTGCTTGGATTCTCATCAACTTGCTTGGTTCCTTTCTTTTTCGTGACATATGGGGAATGTAGCGTTACTGGTTTCTTTATAACGCGTTTTGGTCTCTCATTCACTGCAAGCTTCATTGCAACTGGTTCGCCGTTTTTCTTGAGACGCTTTTTCACTCTTGTTTCGTCCTTCTCGGTTGGAGCTTTATTGTCACCAACCTGGGGGACCTGTGTCGCAGCAACGATGTCAACGTTATCCAGCATATATCGCCAATCATCTTGTAATCTCTTCAATGAGTCCTGGAAATATTTTAATAATTTATTTACAAAAATCTTTTAGTTGTAAATATAAACTTGTTTAACATACTGGGCTGTAATTCACTAGTTTGTCTGGTCCCAACAGAGGTGATATGTCATGCTCCACATTGTCCTGATTCATATAAATATTGGAATTACTAGTCATATGTGAAGATTTAATTTTATTGAAGTTTTATTATTTACAAACATTACCGTGCCCTCTTTTTGGATGTTTACGTCTACGTACTCAACCGGCTGAATTGAAGATTGTCCTTCCTCTCTTTGATTGTCATTTTTATCTTTCTTTGACCTCATTTTCATCTGTAAAGTTTTAAATATTAAAGAATATAATTCTTATAGGTGTTTCATGCAGAAATAAGTAAACCATTGGTTTGATGTTATTGAAAAGGTAGCATTTTCCATACCAATTTTGTCAATGTCAATTGATATGACTTGATTGTCTCTTCCAATACTTTTTGTTCAAGCTGTGCATTAGGTTGTGCCGCGATGTTTGTTGTCACTTTGGTTTGTACAACGGTGGCGTCTTCAGCCTGTGTGCATATGTAAATACAAATGAATTTAGATATACAATGTTAATATATATTAATATAGTTGATTGGGCCGAATTTACTTGTGTAATTTCTTTTTCAATCTGAGCAGTAGGTTCGGTATTCTTGTCAAGGTATACTTCGACCTGAAAATTCACAACGTTAATCAATGTTAACATTAAGTATATTAACGTATTCAGGTTCTATTATTTACCTCGTTCATGTCTTCTTCATCAGTATCGTGCGCGATAACGTCTTCGGGTTTATTGTTGGGTGTCCCTTCAACCTGTTTAAAAGTTTGTTGTAAATACTAGGAATACATTAATTAGTGTAAATACAATAAATACAGTAATTAGTAAATGTTTAGGAGATTACTATATTGTGAGGTGCATGAGGGGAATTATCATCTCTATGAATAAACTGGTTTACGATTTCCACCAACTTGTTGTACTTTTCGTTAACGTCCTCTATTTCTTTTTGCATTTTATACATTCTGCGATGTGTAAAATCTAAGTCGTCTTTGAGAAATTGGATTTCCTCGTTCACATCTTTTGGAGCTGAATTGTTTGAGGAGGTTGCGTTGTTGGTGACCTTTGATTTCCCTTTTTTTGATGCCGGACTTATGTCATTGGCCCTAGGAGGATGTCGTAGAGTGGGTTTTGATTCATCACGTGGTTCGAATCCCAATGCAAACTCTTCTTCCGTAGGTATCATGGGGATTATCCTAATCTGTTTGTAGTATTACAAATCAAATATTTGTTAGTATTTACACTTAAATATTTACATAAATGTTATGTTATAGTAAATACCTTGGTATTTTCGAATATAGCCACCTTGAGCTCATCGTAGGTGGGGGTGCAATCAAACGCCCACTTTAACATTCTTGGAATGTTATGTTCTGGTTGGCGGGTTGTGAAGGTTTGAGCTGCAAACTCTGGAATTACTTCGAATGCCCATGCAACTAAGGGTTGAAGAAAACCCTCAATGTTGAATCCTTTGGTACCAACACAGCCAGTTTGCAATTTCCTCATTGATGCACATAGTGCATTGTAGCTGACTTGGCCCCATGGATATGAAGAAAACAGTTGAGGGTCAGCTGCCATACGAAGGTGTTTATTATTGATTTCGACCTTTAGTTCCCTTGGTAACACCATAAGCTCTAGGATGCACACATTCATCAGGGCAATCCTATCTTCATCACTCCCGCCAAAGCTTCCGGACAACATTCCTAGTAAATACCTTGCTTTTTGAGTACCACTCACCATAAAGTACTCATCTTTGAGAGGGTTGTCAGGGCGCAAGTCGTTGTCAATGTCAGGAATTGGCCCGCATTTCAATCCTGAAAAATTCTCATGTTCTCAGTTTTCATTATCTATAAAGTTATGTAAATAAAAGGTGAAAATTGTGGGTACCTGAAAAGAGCTCGAAATCATAGACATTGAATGCCAAAACATTACCCCCTATGTTGAAAAGGAGTTCAGTAGGGTCCTCGGAATGTACTTGTGATAAGACCAGTAGATGTATTAACTTCTTAGGGTATGTGGTCCCCTGTAAGTTTTGGAACTTTCCAAATGGTCCTTGGTTGAATAAATTCTTCTGGAAATCAGTTGTCAGGCTTCTTTTGAGTAAATACATTATATCAAACTGAGAGTGAGCTATTATTCGCTGCTGTGTATCCCAGAATGTTTTTGGGATTATGAGCTCGCCAAACTGTAAATTCAAGTTAGTTTCAAACTACTCATAAATACATATGATGTCAACGTTTATCTTGAAATTTACCTTGTGGTCGGTGTGTGTTGTTTGTGATCCTTTCCCTGTTTTCTCTCTACGGGATCTAACTATTTTTCTTGGAGGTTTTGCCGGGACCTACAATATCATCACGCAACATCATTGTAAATAGTGTTTGTTGTAAATATTCTTAGGCCAAATTATTTATTGAAACATATCATAAAACGTTAATTTACCTCTACTTCAGATGAGGGTGTAATTGTTAGCTCTTTGTTTTTGACAGCTGGAGTTTTTGTTCTTGCCATAGTGAGTTAAGTTTTTCTGCCCTGAAATAAATTCAATCTTGTTTAATCATATTTCAATCTGTCTATGAAAATAAGTTCAGGATACGACAAATTATACAGTAAATATGCGTAAATAAACACTTACACGAATCCGAAATAGAAACTATTAATATTTACATACATTTACTACACACATTAACAACCAGTCCTGTTGTCAAAACCAAGGTTTACAACCTCGGATTAACTCAGATTTACTGCAAACAAGTTCAAAACCTCTTCCATTCTATCAGTAAACACACAACCATTTTAAACGCAGTCACAATATTTTATCACATACATTTTACACCGAAACCTGTTGTAAAATGACCACGCATCAATATATTGACAAACAAATCAAGATTAATTCCTCAAACTCGTTCACAATAATCGGTTCCCCAAAATTTTGAGGTCATGAACAGGGTTGTGTGTAAATGTTTGGATTATAGCCATTAATACAGGGACTCACAATATATAGGGAGATGAATGTTCTATACCGTATATTTCATAATCGAATCCAAAAAAGAAATTTTTTTCTTTGTTTATGAAGTAAATCGTGGCTGTAAATACAAATTTTGATACTTAAATAAGTAAATCGAGGATGAATATTGGTAAATAAGAGTTTCCATTGCAGAATAATCGCACATGCATACCTGTTGGAGCCTTCTTGAGGACGCGATCTGGAAATTTTTTCTTGTTCGTCGGTCGCCCAAATGGAGAACCCTGTTCGTCGCAGAGAGGAGAAGATTTGAAATATTTTTGGGAGTTTTTTTTTCTTAATGGCGTATGAAAATGGTGGAGAGATATTCGGAATCAATTGCAGTTAATGCTCCTCGTTTTTCGTTACACGTTAACTTATTTATTTATTTATTTTTTTTTTTTTAAAGTCATTCGTGTGCATGGGCGGGAAATATAGGGTTTTTTTGTAAATTCTGATTTGTCTTAAATGCTATCTGGCTATTTACTTAGTATTTACAAAACCTTGGCTATTTAGCAATTTTAAAGGTTTGATTTGGCTATTTTGCTAAATTACCCTTATTATTATTTATTTATTTTTAGAGCGAATATTGTGTGTGTATGAAGACAGAGCATTTCAATGTTTTTAATTTTCAGTCTTAACACAAAATAGAGAATTGCTTAGTGGCGCTATAAGGTGCTACTACGTCGTTCAGAAAGTCAAACAATTGTACAATATTTGACTATATGACTTAAATTACAAATATTCTACGAATAATAATGCAACGGACACATTACCTTTTTCATCAACAATATTAAGAATCTATTCTCTAGAGTAAGTTGTTTAATTGTGACAAAAATAATGAGCAATGTTCTTGTTATAACCATGGGAAGCATAGTTACCAGCAGCAGAACTACTATTCACGCCCGCACCGACAAAAGCATCGCAATTATTATGAGAACCGAGCGCAAGAAATCTAGACTTTTAAACTTTTTAGTTTTGACAATTGTTAGAGAACTAGACAAGCTCAAGCTGAAAAAAAAAAAAAAAAATTTGTTAGCTCACTATAGAATATAAAATATTTACCATTTTTAAGAAAATAAAAATTGTCCAATGCGATTATTTTGCTATTTTTTTGCAAAAGAAAATAAAAGGCACATAGAAGGAAACAAACTTTGGAAAAAAGACATAATCAATAATTTATTTGCTTCGGGTTTCCAACCATATAAACTGCAAATATCTTTTATATGAACGATATTTAGTGCATGGGTTACAAGAAAAAGCAGTGCATGGTTTCCAAATTATTTCTTGCGACCCGATTCTCAAAGAATCATATAAGCAATGAAATTTATAGTGCTATCGAGCGTATGTGGTTGAAATAGTGACAGTGTTTACAGAGGTAGAGCTTGAACTCTGTAGATGATCCGCTGGAAGAGCAGAGAAATAATTTGATTGTCTAAGTTCCGGAAGATTACCGGCATCACTTCCGAGAAGCATAGACGTGACATCATCCATGTTTGGTCGATCCGACGCGTTCTCTTGCACGCACAACAACGCTATATGAACACATCTTTCGAATTCAAATGTCGAGCAATATGTTTCACTCAATGTTGGATCCATCAGCTCAAAACTCCTTTCTTCTCTCCACAAATTCCATGCCTGCATTTATATGGTTCTGTTAAGGATCTCGCATCAGAAAGATAAAAAGAACATGACAAAGTCTGTAAGGCCTAATCAATTGATTTTAAAATGAAACGTTTTATTTAACCGTTTTTGGGCAGAGATGAAGATGATACGAATTTGAGGATCTTGCTTACAAGTCGTGTTTAGTTTAGAGACCGAATTGAGTGAGAGGGTATGGGCGTCAACGAGGAGGCAGCGAGGTCGGAGTTGAAAGTCCAGATCTACTGTATAACCAGCTTGTTAGATGATGTTAAGAACAACAAGAGACAAACAACAAGCAACAGGTAATGAAAGCAAGTAAAGAACACAAAGAAATGGTAACCCAGTTCGGCCTCAAATGCCTACTCTGGGGGGATATCAATCCCGGTGAAAAGAACAATTTCACTAGACAATATGCTGAGTACACGTCGGAATACAATGGATGGTTACCTTCCACTATTCCTAACTCCAAGCTATTTCTATGGTGTTGTTAACCTAAGCTCCCCTAGGTTTGAGCTCCCCTCACTTTTCACTCTTACACTCTCTCAGTGTTTCACTTCATTACAATAACAAATACCACATCAACAACTGTAAAATGCACTAGGTAAGACTTCGCCGGACGAGAGTCAAAAACCTAGAAAACCAAAAACACACACACTCTTGAAATGTTGGTTTTGGCAATAAAGTGTGTTACCCTCTCCTAGGGTATAACATTCTCTTTTATATGAGACAACAAAAGAAAATGTCCAGTGATCGGACACCAAGACAGATGGCACACAACAGGATGAGGACAGCTAAAAAGCTGTCAGGAAGGCCACGTCGAATCCTGGTCGTACAGCAACAATAATGTTTTGTGCAATGCTAGAGACATCATAAAAAACAATAGAGTTTCCTGAACCAAAAGGTCAACTCAGTGTAACTACAATCTCCGCCTTTGGCTTTGAGAAGGCAAAACTCTATCCTGCGACAACTGAGCCCTCAACAAGACGCTGCAAGATTCACTCATGTCACAGTGACTGACAGGGGAAGGCAAAAGCACAGAACACAGGTAGAAAGCAGAAAAACAAAGTTGCAATTGACTCCCTTTTTTTCCAAGCAAAGACAAAAAGGAAGAGACTTAGAGTAAGAAAATTTATATTACATGCCAGAGGGTTCGAGGAGGATGAGGAAACAGGAAAAAAAAATATAACAACCAATTTTTTGGCAAACATGGTGATCAACGAGAAGTCGAGGTAGGGTCTCCAGAGAACATCTTCGTCAAAGCTGCCACAAGGGTCTTATTGCGCTCCGAGGACGTGGCAATGAAGGACTCCAAGTGTTGAATCTCATCCTGAATAGATAAGGCAATGAGCTTCCTGATGTCCGCTGACATGGGCGGCACAACTGGCGCATCAGATGAGAAGAACTTGGCGTGAGGAAGACTGGACTGAGGTGGCTTCTGAATGTCAGCTACATGGTGCTTCTGGAACAACTTGTAGTTAAATGTGATTTTGCTCGGATTTGAGCTGCAGGTCTTCAGTTACTAAGGAGTAAGAATCTCGGGGTGCTGGCGAAGAATGATCCCAGTAATCATAGCCGGGTAGGCTATGGGAAGCTTGATGGCGTCGGAGCCTGCATGCTTGATAATTTTAGAGTAGAAGAACTTCCCAAAATCCAATGTCATAACAGTCCCTATCATGTATAGAAATTGAGCAAGGGTAAGCGAGACACATGTGGAGTGAGCAGAGGGAAGCCAGTTTTTTACTCTGATCTTGTGCAAGACGGAGTACTTGGAGCTAAGTAGAGAGGTCGGTATAAGCCAGTCTCAGGCCAACCCTTCTCATCTTTCCCACCTGACAGTTCCTTCACAAAACCTGGAGGACATAGGGTCTTCAGACGCAGGAGCAACCAACCCCAAGAACTCGTGGATCACCTTGGGAGAGAGCGCGATGCACTTGGTCCTCACCACAGCCTTCTGGAAGTTTGGGGAGGTCGCGTCATCGACCTGGTCTGGCAGGTTCACTATGAACTCCCGCTCCAACAAAGCGTGATATGAACCCACTGCAATGACAGAAGAAAAGAGGCCAACTTCCTTGAGAAGGTTGACGATATCAATGCAGCCCAGGGCCTCATCCGACAGCACATGCTCCGGGGCAATGATGTGGAGGATGACGTACTTCCATCTCCCTGCGTTCTTACGGGTGTGGAAGGAGATACCCATGATGGGAACGTCTGGCACTTCTTGCCGAAGGACCTTCTTCTTCTTCTTCTTAACGGGGACTCTCTCTTCTTCAACCTCTTCTTCAAAGACGTTAGTGACATGGTCTGCCACATCCTCTTCTTGCTCTTCTTCTTCTTGAACTTTTTCAACAGGCTTAACCTTAGGAACCCTTTTTCGCTTCTTTGCCTTGGCCACCTTCTTCTTCTTCGGCTTCTCATTCTTCTTCGGGGACGGAGTAGGAACAGACTCTTCGCCACGCTGAGTCAGGATCCCAGTGCCCATGACCCTGTCGAAATCCTCTTGAGAGATCCAATCATTCAGGCCCTCCTAATCTCCTCAGACGAGTACCCATTCCCCTTCAGTTCCCTGGTCATTTCAGCAAGAGTCAGGTTGTCGACCTCGGCTTTAGTCTGGGAAGGGTTAGGGTTGTCAGAAGGGGTTTTTTCGACACTAGCCTTTTTCAGGCTTTCCGAGGTGGAGCATGGCATCGGAGGCAGAAGACATATTCTCTCTCTCAGGCATACTCGACCCAGACGGATCGGCATGTTGGATGCTGCTAGACGAAACCCTAGAGGGAGAAACAGGGCAAGAGAGTACAGTTCCATTTACATGGGGGAATGTGGGAAAATCCTCGCGAAGGTTGGGAGTTTCTGCTTGAGGCACAGGATCTCGGGCCGAACCATCGACCCTGTTCTTTTTAGCCTTGATGATTAGCCCATGTCTATTAACCTCTGAAATGATCTTCTTCAAGCCGGAGAACTTCTTGTCACTTCCTTTCCCGCCGCTTTCAGCGACACAACCCTTTCATGTTCTAGTGCAAACCATTTTAGCCGACACAATAGCAATTTGGCGCTGAGGGAAATGAAGATGAACCAGAGGAAGAGAATTCGAAAAAGAACTGCTGACACAAGTGAGTTCAGTGAAAGTAATTATGACAGTTAAGCAAATCGTGACCTTTCTCGGGAAATAAACCGTCACAAAGAGCTTAACACTGAACCAATGGAACGCTGCGTTTCGAGATATCTCTCAAATAAGATAACTACCCCGAATGGGCCTTCTAGTGATCAAGACACAGGCCCAAACGTGCCTCAACCAGCCCATTAATTACTACAACTCGGGGATGCAAACCCCCAATGCAGAGCGCAATTTTTCAAACTTAATAATATCCAGGGGTTTTGTAAATATGTCTGCCAACTGATTCTCGGTGCTGACGTGTTCCAAGGACAGAATCTTATAATTCACAAGATCTCTGATGTAGTGGTGCCTTATCTCAATATGTTTGGTCTTGCTTTGTTGAACTAGATTCTTGGCTATATTGATCTCGCTGGTGTTGTCACAGTACAACGTGATGACATTCTGTGGAACATCGTACTCTTCCAGCATAGATTTGAGATAGACCAGTTCAGTACCAGCAGCACCAGCAGCGATGTACTAAGCTTCAGCCGTGGAGAGCGAGACACAATTCTGTTTCTTGCTGAACCAGGAGACCAAGTTGTTCCCAAGAATAAGCAACCTCCTGGGGTGCTTTTTCTATCATCAGAGTTGCCTCCCCAATCTGCATCCGAAAAACCCACAAGACAAGAATATGTGTCAAAGGAGTAGAGGATACCATAGTCGGTGATGCCATGAATGTACTTGATAATCCTCTTGGCATAGCTCAGGTGGGTTGTAGTAGGTTGAGTGTCACGACCCGCAAGCGATAGCTCGCCCACGAACCGCGACTGATCAACTCAAATCTGTACATAACTCATAATATAAACACATAAATTAAACATAATAAAATAGTTTGCGAAAATTCGGGGAAATTTTTCGCTTTTATAACTTAGAGTCTTATAGAGACTCCTATACAAATATGTTCCGGAACGTTTTAACAGAAGACACTAACCCCCGATTAAGAAACCCCATAGCCCATAGGTCAAGGCAATACGCGCTCGGTCTCGGTCTTCAATCTCGTTTCCCGCTTACCAGCTTTTCCCTTATCTACATTACCAAGGGTCATAAAACTATGAGTCGATTGACTCAGTAAGTGGGAGTCTATCTATAAAGTAAAACGACTAATGCCATGTGACGTGCAAACAAGCATACAAGAATGCAGAATGATTGCTAGATATCGCTAGAACATAACAATAGAGCATGACTGACGCGTGATATCACACTCTATCTATTCACTTGTCGTTCTGCAAGATCGTACATCCTCTTCTGCTACGATCTCCACAACGACAATAAGCCAGCCTCAGACCTCGAGCAGCAGTCTTACGGCGGCTTGGGTGTTTTAAGATTGTCTGGGATCCACTAGTGGTACCATCTTCATCTGACGTCGGCGCATGTGTGCCGCCTTGGCACGACAATGAGTTCACTCGAGGCGACTGCTCATTGTTGAATGGGTTCACTCTAGGCGACTGCCCATTACCATCGGGTTCGCTCGTGGCGACTGCCCGTTATCGTTGGGTTCGCTCGAGGCGACTGCCCTTTACCATCGGGTTCGCTCGTGGCGACTGCCCGTTATTGTTGGGTTCGCTCGAGGCGACTGCCCTTTATCATCGGGTTCGCTCGTGGCGACTGCCCGTTATCGTTGGGTTCGCTCGAGGCGACTGCCCTTTACCATCGGGTTCGCTCGTGGCGACTGCCCGTTACCATTCGGTTCTCCCCAGTTTTGAGTACTCAATGCCATACAGACCACCTTGGTCTGCCACAAACACAAGTCGTTGACTTGTGGGTACCACCGACAACCGTTCAATTAAGGTTCAGGTACTCTACAGCACGCAGAGTACACACTCATACTACTACAGGAGAGCAACTCGGGATAAATCCCGAAGGAATTAATGTTTCTCTTTCGTGCTCGTTAAGTGCTTTAGAAAGAAGATTCGGGATGTGACTCCCGGTACTTCCACCCTTGGTTCGAATCCAAGAGTTTGACTTATGCTCTCCCGTCACCCTTGATCTAACCTATCCACTATGGTTGGCAAGGGGATCTAACAAAACAAGATAACATCGTGGTTGGTTCAAGTTAGCGTTTGAACCTTACGGGCAAAACCCGAACTAAATTTTCAAGCAAGAGTGGCCAAAGCCTTAACTTTCATGTTTATTCATTTTAGGGCTTTCACCTACTCTTGTTTACTAGCAAATAAATGCACAAACAAACAGGGTTATTCCCTTGGTATATGTAGTTGACTTAAGTCTCCACACTTACCCGGAAAAGATCGTCTGGAAATTTATTGACTTGCGAAGTTTCCTTGCTTTTCACACTTCCCGAGACTCTACACGTCCTAAAGCGTCGAGAATCTAAAACCTGAAGTTGAAATCTCATTAGTCAATGATTCGAGAGAAGCTGACGAGCTTAAGGTTCGTTATCGGGATTTACTGCGAGAAGATTTAGGGGTTCGAGAATTTAATTCACTTATTTCTCGGCTTTTCGGAATTTAAACTTATTCAAGACTCATGCGAGTTCATACCAGAGAACGAGTACGAAATAAAATCCAAATCATTATTTCACGAGTCTTAAATAAATTAAATGAACAATCCGAAAAATCATACAAACCGAGAATTCTGAATTAATTAACCAGAATTTAAATTCTCGAACATTCTTAAATAAATAATCCCTGAATACAATCTCAAATCCAAAATTAAAACTCGAGTCTAACGCTATAAAGCGATAAACGACTCACGAGTGAGATCGAGCTCTAAAATCTCTTTCTGAATTCTCTACTCTTGGGCTTCGACGCGCTCAGTTTCCGCCGATCTAGCTCGATTCTATCCGATTGGTGACTGAGCTGTGAAATTCAGAAATAAACACCGAGTCAATTTACAAATCCAATTCCCGACTCGACTTAGAACCCGAAATCAAATCACTAATACGTAACTTGTCACCAAAATCAAAACTTGTCATAAAATTCCATTCCAAACTCAAAAACGAACCAAACTTCAAAACCACTTCCAAATCACTTCTCAATTTCACAATCAACCAAAAATCAAACCGGGCATTAACTCAAAATAACTCCCCGAGGCTCAAATTTCATCAACCTAACTAGTGAACCAAAGCACATAACCAAGACCAAACTCACGGCCAAAGTAAACACACGGTAAAAATAATAATTTCAAGACCAAAACAATCTCGGCCAAAACTACTCAGCCAAAGATAAGGCCCACGGCCAAAATCAAGTCACACAGTCAACAATGACACGACCAAGCAAACAACCATAACCCAACACCGAAACCAAATCTCATCAATTCCAATCATCAACATCAAAACCCAGCGTAAATCACCCCGGAAACCAATTCAAAACCATCACCCACGCTCACAAATAGGAACCCCCAAATTAATTTATCCAAACCCTAACTCTTAAATTCAATTTGGGTAAGAGGGATTTCACCTTGCTTTTGGGAGAAATCAAACTCTTTGGTGCTCACTCTTCTCTTCACCGGCGTCCTCTATAGCTCGCGGCGGCTCAAGCTTCACGGCGGTCACTCGGTCTCAGCTGGACGGCGCGCGCGCGGCTCGGTGACGGAGCGCTGGGTGAGCGCGAGCAAGGAAGAAGAAGAAGAGAGAGAAGGAGTGGTGCTGGGGGGTTGAGCGGCCGGAGAGAAAAGGCTTGGGTGGTCGTTGCCGATTGAAATTTTTTTTTTCTTTGTTCTGGTTGTGTTGGAGCTCGCGCGGGTGAGAAGAAAAAAGAAAGAAGAAGAAAGAAGAGAAAGAGAAAGAGAGAGTGAGGTGGCCGAGAGAGAAGGAAAGAGAGAGGATAAGACCAACCGCGTGGCAGATCCTCATCGCGCCACATACGCACAGGTGGCCCACCCGGTTTGTGACACGTATCTCTTAAAACAGCCTCTCTTTACTCTTTTCTTTCAAATAGCTCCAAACACGTTACAATCACGTCCTTGTCACAAAATTTTGTGACTAAAACCCGTTCTCGCTTGAACTTTTAATTAAGTTATTCAAACCGAGACTTTCCTCGTTCGTTCTTGATTAATTTAAATATATTTAAGGTTTCCCGGAAATAATTCTCATCCTTGAGAATTTATTTCTTAAATTAAATTCCGGCATATTTCCTCGGAAAATAATTTATTATTCGAGACGAACTCGATAAACCCTTTATTTATTCCGAGATTTTCCATTACCTTAAAATAATTTAAATTAACTCTCTAAACTTCAACGTCCATAATTCATTCAAGAACTTACTTGTGAGACACGAAAGCTCATTTATTAACCGTAAATTACAAACGGCGAGATTCAAAAGTTTATCCTTTACATTGAGCCTGGAACCTTGCACAAACACCCACTAAGTAAGAATTGTCTGGTCGGCTAGCTATCAAATACAGGAGACTCCTGATCATGCTCCTGTACAATTTGGTATCAACCGGTTCAGCTCCATCTTCTTTAGAGAGCTTGACAATAGCAGAAGCTGGGGTCCTCTTAGGCTTTCCTGATTCGAGACCAAATTTCTTAACCAATTCCTTGGCATACTTCCATTGAGACAAGAAGATTCCCTCTTCAAACTGTTTGATCTGAAAACCCAAGAAGCAAGAGAGCTTTCCCACCATACTCATCTCAAACTCAGATTGCATCTGTTCCACAAAGTGGTCCATCATGGTATGGGACATCCCACCAAACACTATGTCATCCACATAGATCTGAGCGAACATCATCTCCGAGCCAAATCTCCTGATGAAGAGAGTTTGATCCTTCACCCCTCTGATGTATCCCTTCTGAGTGAGATATTCTTCAAGACGCTCATACCAAGCCCGTGGAGCCTGTTTCATACCATACAAAGCTTTGTGGAGCTTATAGACATGGTTTTTAAACTTAGGATCCACAAACCCCTTGGGCTGCTCAACGTACACTTCTTCATTCAGAATACCATTCAGAAAGGAACTCTTGACATCCATCTGAAACAGCTTAAACCTCTTGAGGCATGAAATACCAAGGAGTCGAATAGCTTCATGTCTAGCCACAGGAGGAAAAGTCTCATCAAAATCCAGGCCTTCAGACTGAGAGTAACCCTGAGCAACCAATCTAGCTTTGTTCCTCGTGACATTGCCAAGAGCATCAGATTTGTTCTTGAAGATCCATTTTGTTCCAATAACATTCACTTCCTCATGTTTGGGAACAAACTTTCAGACCTCATTCCTCTCAAACTGAACTAATTCCTCTTGCATGGCTATCATCCAGAACTCGTCACTAACAGCTTCAGTGACATTCTTTAGCTTAATTCTGGATGTGAAGCAAACGTTGCCTATCATTTCCCTGTAATTGACTAGTTCCTTTCTCCTGGTGATGACTCTTTCGTGCAGGTTCCCGATAATAGCTTATGTAGGATGATTCTTCTTGACTCTACTCGAGACTTTCTTCACCAGAGAGTCAGGATCAGCTCTTTCCCTTGAGACAGCGGAAGCTTCACCAGTGTCTCAAGACATCTTCTGTGACACCATAATGAACATCAGGAGAGGCACTAGGTTCATCCTCCTCAGAAACACTGTCTTCATCATCGACCACCATATTCCTTGACTCAATGATACACTGAGTCCTCTTGTTGAAAACCCTAAAGGCAGTACCACTGGTTGTGTAGCCCAAGAAAATGGTCTCATCACTCTTAGCATCCAGCTTATTCATGGGTTCTCTGTCAGCAAGAACAAAATACGTACTGCCAAAGATATGAAAATACTTGACATTGGGCTTCCTCTCCCTCCATATTTCATAACTTGTGCAGGACATGCCGGGACATATTGAGACCCGATTATGGATATGACACGTAGTATTTACAACTTTTGCCCAGAAGCGGACGAAAGGCACTACAAGAAATATGACATTTAGCTACGAAACTATCAGCGACGATAAAGTCGTCGCTAATCATACTTTTAGCGACGATTCGGTCGTCGCTAAAATAGTATGAAAATTTGGTGTTAAAAATTCTAAAGTTCGGCGGCAAAGACATTTAGCGACGACGATATCGTCGCTAATTATTTTTTGTCGTCGCTAAGTTCGCGGGAAACTATATAGACGATACTATCGTCACTATATTGTTATCATTTCATTTATCGACGGTAATATCGTCGCTAATTATTTTCAAATTTTGACGAATTTTGAATAGAGAAAAATACCTCCAATACTATTAAATCAAAAAGAATTAGCAACGAAATTATCGTCGCTAAAGATTTATGTAACCAATTAGCGGCGATAATTTCGTCGCTAATTATTTTCGAATTTTGACGAAAATTGAAGAGGGAAAAATCCCTCCAATTATATTAAATCGAGAAGAATTAGCGACGATAATTTCGTCGCTAATGATTTATGTAACCAATTAGCGACGAGAATATCGTCGCTAAATGTCTGGTAAAATTTAAGTTCATTTAGCGACGATATTTAATCATTTAGCGACGATATAATCGTCGCTAAATGTCTTTAAATACCAGATCGTAGTTCCTCATTTCATTATCACGCGAACCCTAAAAATTTTATCTCCTCCGATCCGAATCTCCCATGCTCATCGCCGTCCTCCGCCGTGTGTCGCCGTCCTCCTCACTCCTCCGGTTAGTCTATCTCACCTCTCTTCTCTCTCTCCTCACATCTCTCTCACCTCACTTTTCTCTCTCTCCTCCAGAATTTCCCCGCCCGCCCGCGCCGGTCGTCCTCCGCCATTCCGCCGCCGACGCCGAAGTCCTCGTCCGTTGTCGTTCCACCTCTTCCTCCACCGTCCTCCATCCTCGTCCGCCGCGCGTTCTCCTCGGCCGGTCTGCTTCATTTATACGGTATGTATATATATATATATATATATATATATATATATATATATATTAGGTATAAATATTTAAATTAGTTATATTTACATAAATATTTACGTAAATATTTAAATTAGTTATAAATATTTATATAAGGTATAAATATTTAAATTAGGTATAAATATTTATGTAAATTAGAGATATAATTATTCATATATATAAATATAATTTAGGATTAGATTATAAATATTAGAGATATAAAAATTTACATGAAATGGATTAGAGATATAAATATAAATATTAGGAGTAGAGATTAATTATGAAATGGAATTTTGTTAGGATTAGTAGATTAGTTTAACGAAAATTAATTAGTTTCATAATTAAAATTAATTAGGGAAAATTATGTAAAAATGAATAAAAATTGAAATTGTAATTAATTTTGTTAAAGTTTGTTATGGATTATGTATTTTGTTAAAGTTGGTTATGGATCATATTTACTAAATATTTACTCTGCGTTTTTTTTATTATTTTGATAGCGTAAATAGATTTACGTGGCTATTTACAAAAAATTAACAAAATGTTTGCTATTTCAAAATTTCTAACGTTTCGTACGGTTAGATAGTCACTGAAGTTGATGATTACTTAGAGTCCAAGTTATGTGTGAGACTTAATTTGTAACTTTGTATAGGCCCTATTGTGGTTTTCTTTATTTGTTTTACATGTACGACGTCGTTCAGTTAAGTAGTGGTGTTAGTTTATTTTGTTATTACTGTTGTGTGTACTCTTTGTATATATATTGTTCAAATGATGTTGTAGTTACCTAACCAATTTCAAACTTGATTTTCATCAATTAGCTAACGTTTCGTTTATTTTTGTAAATTTAGCCATTTATCAAAATTAATGTCTAAAATACTAGAACAATCATGTAAAATACTACTTAATTAATGAGGCCACATCACTATATGTAGTTAGATTTAAACATGCTTAAAACGTTGGTTACATTACAAATCTAACGTTTCAAATGACATAGTCCATGTGATTTTTCTTGTTCAAGCTCATTTGAACAATTGTACCAATCAATGCACATAGATTCTTTTTCTCTCATTCGTCTTTTCCTTCTTCATCGTTTCTTCTTCATAGAAGCTCAAACGTAGAAATAACACATGGTCAGCTCAAACGTAAAAATGCCACATGGTCAGCTCAACATTTGAACATTTGTACCAATCAATACACAGAGATTCTTTTTCTCTCATTCGTCAACAATTCTAAGTTGTACTTCTAAGTTGCTGCTATCCGGCACAAAGTCAAACAAGTTTAAAATAGTTTCTGACTCAACTACAAATAAAATAACATATCACACATTTATCGTCACATGTCGGATGTAATATTTATATGCAAGTTGGAAGAATTGGTTTACTTCTCATGACGAGAGGTTAGTCAAAATCCTTGCTTCTTCTACTAGATTTTAAATGCTTGTTTGTTTATGGATAAATGATATTTTTGATCCCTCATCTTTGACCACTTTAACAAGTTACACCCCGAACGAAAAAAACTGTTTTATCAATCCTTTATGATGGTCACTTTTTCACTTTCAGTCCTTCTGTTAGCATTGTTGTTAAAATTGACTGAAAATTCTCACGTGTAGAACAAAAATTTTTTTTATCAGAATACCCTTAACTATTGTGTACATTCTACCAGAAATTATCGAGCAACGACGAACAGTCTACCTCTATCTCCGTCGTTGACTCCGAAGCCGGCGGCGAGAGCTGCTCTGATCGGAAGGCAGTGCTCTGTTTTCCAATTCACGATTGTGTACATTCTCTATTTGCAGAAGCTGAGAAAAGCAATATAGATGGAGTACTCGACAGGAAGAGATTTTCTGTTCTGCAATTTGTGTGGGACGATGCTCGCTTTGGCCTCCAAACACAGTGCTCAGTGTCCCTTCTGCAAGAACAAGCTTAACCTCAAAGGTAAGTTAATTTGTCAATACTAATTTAGTCTTGTCTTTTTTCGTTCTTTCTTTCATTTCTGGTGTTGATTTCATCAGAGTAGTAGTTATCTTCATTTGAATGTTATATATCGTCTAAGCCTCTCTCACTCGTAGTAGTAGATCACATGCTCTCGTGAGAGATTTTTGAATTAGATGGCCATGAAACTTGAAATGAATTTTGAGATGTTCCTCTCGACTTGTGTGAAAAGGTCAAATTTTGGGTCGGAACACAACCTAATTCTTGTGAGATTCGGCTTCCTTGGTGCTCTCTCTCTCTCTCTATCCCGGTGTCTTTTTCTCGGCGGCGGTCCTTGGTGGCTCGCGGCGGCCGTTTTCCCTCAGCCACGGCGCGCGCTCGAGATGGGTTTCGGGTCTCGGTGACACGCGTTCTGATACCGAAGACGCTGAGGATCGACGACCCGGCTGAGGCGGCGAAGAGCTCGATTTGGGCCACGCTCGGGATCAGGAATGCAAATCCCGCGGCCATGTCGACGGAGAAGCAACGCGAGAGATAGAAGAAGAAGAAGAAGAAAAAAGAAGAAGATATTTTTCTTTTTCTTAACTATTATTTTTTATTTATTTTTTTAATTGTAATATGATTTGTTTTTAATTTATTATTAAATTACGATTTTGTCCTCATTTAAAAAGCACATGATAAGCACATGATCCATTTTTCATCCGTTTTGACGGTTTTTTTAACAGAAGGACTGAAAGTGAAAAAGTGACTATCATAAAGGACTGATAAAGCAGTTTTTTTCGTTCGGGGTGCAACTTTTAAAGTGGTTAAAAATGAGAGACCAAAAATGTCATTTATTCTTTGTTTATTTGTCAAATGAATAAAGGACTAATATTACAACCCAGCTAATTTATTTTAAGAGATTATCAATATTTATATTTGCTAAAGTTCTTCGATGGTTTAATTTCCCTGTTAAATTCTACTCAAATTAAAAAAAAAAATGAAAAAACAAAAATTCCCTGTTTTTTTTTTTTTTTCAGTCAATGGACCAGATTTCTAATCTAAATTGTACTTTGTATAATCTTTTATTACTTCTAGGCCATATTGTCTACCACACTACACCATTATTGTTGAAAAAAAAAACACAATTAACATTTAATAGATAAGAAGAAAAAAAAAGTAAAAAGAAAAAAATTTACATTTAAGTGTCTGAGAGGCACCTATGCAAAGTTTTTATAATTTATACGGAATACAACAAGCAACATACATAATAATATACCAATCTCAGTCAGGCTGGTTGTGAAACGTTATGAAGACAAGCTTAACCAACCAATAACTCCAAACAATATTTTACAGTGTTAAAAGAAGAATTAAAACATAAGTTACATGAAAAAGGCAGTGTAAGTTTCTTCCAAATTAGCTTCTTAAGACCACCAAGTATCAACGAATCATATAGACGATGGAGTTGGAGTGATAGTTGGGACACCGTCAACAGAAGAAGATCGTATCTGTGTGTCTCGGCCTACTTCATTTCGACTGTTTTCTGTTTTCCCTGTCAATTTAATTTTATAACCCATCATATAAGCTCAACTTGTGTAAAGCTATCTTACTGAGTTTTGTAAAAAAAAAAAAAAAAAAAGAAGTAATACCTTTAGAGAAGCAGTATTTCCGTAGAATGTAGAATAATGCGTAGGCTAGACCAAGAAGACCCAGAGAAGTAACTACACTCACAATCATAACCCATTTTCGGTGGTTTCTCCTTGAAGCTCCTAGAACAACAAAAGATGGCGATGGAACAGATAAAAAAGAAAGAATAAAAAAAGAAGAAGTACAACGGTTAATGTATACGGAAGCTTGATATACCTCTATCCTTGCGCTTGTAAAAGTATTCCTCGTTGTAAATATATGGAACGTCCAAGGCATGTCCATCTGAGAACTTGCAGGAAGATCCATCGGGCATCGTAGAAGCATAAGCCCAACAAGAGCAGTTATTCCGACATTCCTCTTTGCAGTCACTCAGACTCATATTGACGTTCTCTGAATAAGACCACGTATTCATTAGTGCGAATACGAGCTCGAATTCATCCCCGGCGCTGCAATTTGACGCCTTCTGCTCTATACAACCTTCTGAGTTTTTTCTCTTTTTTACATCGTCGCACGTCACTGCAGGAACAAACACCGTACTGTGGGAATATCCGTAAAAGAAGCGGATATTTCCGGTGGAATTGATCTCGATGAACGAATAAGAACCAGAATCAATCAACTTCCAGGAAAAGTAGCTTTCGTTTTCGTTCGAGATGTAGCTGAACTGCATATTGACATAGATCTGGGTATCAAAAGGGAATGACATCTGATCCTTGTTTTTCCACGTCAGGCTTCGCCAGTATGGAGTCCCTCTTCGCCGGACTTCGAGCTGTTTCGTGCTGTTTGGGTCGACGCCAAATGTGAACGCTCCGGGAGACGGATCTCCCGGGCTGAGCCACGACGTGGGGATATGTTTCCGAGGCTGAGTTTGATTCTTCAAGTCAAACAAACGGATCTTCATCCCCGGGAGAATCGTGTCCGTCGGATGATCGAAACTCTGCCACACGACCTTTCGACCGGCTTTCAGGACCAGATTTCCCGAGTCGAGAAGAACGAGAGTCGTATTCGGATATATTGCAGTTTGTCCGGAATTGATGGTGATAGAGGCTCCTCGTTCGTCGCTGATCACCAAGAACCCGTCTCGGGTGAAATTCAGATATCCCGAGGTGTCGTTCAGTGGATTTTCTCTGTTCGCCACCCAAACCATCTTCTGATCATATAAGTCCATGCATCGAACAGTCAGATAGCGGTTGCTCGAGTAAAGAGAGTTGAAGAATCCAAACCGGAAGATTTGGTTTGGAGACTCCAATACTTGCCAGTCTTTGAGGAGTTGACCGGCATTTAGAGTGTTTGTTGCACTTGAAACATGGATCAACTGAAACAGCCAAACCAAGGACAAGCAAGAAAGAAGAGCCAATTGGCTAATTATGATTCTCATCTTTGGAAATGTTTGGGATCCCTAAAACATGAGGTGATTCTATTACATATATACATACATACATGGGTTTGTTTCCTGGGAATTTCCTGCTCTAAACTATTTCACAACTGGAAAACTATGGAGCTGTCAGATCAAGTAGCACTACAAGTTGCTACTATATATGTTATACAGAAAGTCAAAAGATTTACAAAATAACGTCTCTAAATAATGTAACTTAAGAGTCACGTTTTCTGTTAATCAGTAATCACATGTGCAATATGATGTTTATATGCAATTTGGAAGAATTGGTTGACTTCCAATCTCAAATAATAATAAAAAATCAACTTGCTCGAATGTCTCAAAGAATTGGTTGATATATATATTGTCCAATCATGTATTGATTTTCCATTTCGTTTGTGTTTATGATTTTAGATTAATAGTCGTGTCGCTGTTATGAAGCATAGACACCGCATCCAACGCGGTGGGTCTGGTCTATTCGAACACATCTCTCGAACTCAGTTTATTTAACATGCTTTGACCAATGTTGGTTAAACAAGCTCTTGAGCTTTTTTCTTCTTTCCACAAATTTCAAGCCTAAACATGGAAGGCTAGTTTAATGTTGATAACAGTTACAAATCAAAAGGATTGTTACTTAAATATCTGTTTGTATCAATCAAGTTCCCGCGGTGATTTCACAATTATCATCGAGTATTATTTAATTCTCATTTTGAATGACATTTTATATTCTAGTTTCTGATTAACATCTGCCAAAACATCTTGCACCGAACAGTTATGTTTTATTGACATTTACGTATTTTTACTACTGGTTTTATTTTTCATAAACTCTGAATTTGTTTCTATATTTATTACCTCACAATAGCTAGAAACTCAAGTTGAGATATATTTTGATCATTTCAATAGTAGAATTATTATTATTATTTATTTATTTTTAGAGCGAATATTGTGTGTGTATGAAGACAGAGCATTTCAATGTTTTTAATTTTCAGTCTTAACACAAAATAGAGAATTGCTTAGTGGCGCTATAAGGTGCTACTACGTCGTTCAGAAAGTCAAACAATTGTACAATATTTGACTATATGACTTAAATTACAAATATTCTACGAATAATAATGCAACGGACACATTACCTTTTTCATCAACAATATTAAGAATCTATTCTCTAGAGTAAGTTGTTTAATTGTGACAAAAATAATGAGCAATGTTCTTGTTATAACCATGGGAAGCATAGTTACCAGCAGCAGAACTACTATTCACGCCCGCACCGACAAAAGCATCGCAATTATTATGAGAACCGAGCTCAAGAAATCTAGACTTTTAAACTTTTTAGTTTTAACAATTGTTAGAGAACTAGACAAGCTCAAGCTGAAAAAAAAAAAATTGTTAGCTCACTATAGAATATAAAATATTTACCATTTTTAAGAAAATAAAAATTGTCCAATGCGATTATTTTGCTATTTTTTTGCAAAAGAAAATAAAAGGCACATAGAAGGAAACAAACTTTGGAAAAAAGACATAATCAATAATTTATTTGCTTCGGGTTTCCAACCATATAAACTGCAAATATCTTTTATATGAACGATATTTAGTGCATGGGTTACAAGAAAAAGCAGTGCATGGTTTCCAAATTATTTCTTGCGACCCGATTCTCAAAGAATCATATAAGCAATGAAATTTATAGTGCTATCCAGCGTATGTGGTTGAAATAGTGACAGTGTTTACAGAGGTAGAGCTTGAACTCTGTAGATGATCCGCTGGAAGAGCAGAGAAATAATTTGATTGTCTAAGTTCCGGAAGATTACCGGCATCACTTCCGAGAAGCATAGACGTGACATCAGCCATGTTTGGTCGATCCGACGCGTTCTCTTGCACGCACAACAACGCTATATGAACACATCTTTCGAATTCAAATGTCGAGCAATATGTTTCACTCAATGTTGGATCCATCAGCTCAAAACTCCTTTCTTCTCTCCACAAATTCCATGCCTGCATTTATATGGTTCTGTTAAGGATCTCGCATCAGAAAGATAAAAAGAACATGACAAAGTTTGTAAGGCCTAATCAATTGATTTTAAAATGGAACGTTTTATTTAACCGTTTTTGGGCAGAGATGAAGATGATACGAATTTGAGGATCTTGCTTACAAGTCGTGTTTAGTTTAGAGACCGAATTGAGTGAGAGGGTATGGGCGTCAACGAGGAGGCAGCGAGGTCGGAGTTGAAAGTCCAAATCTACTGTATAACCAGCTTGTTAGATAATGTTAAGAACAACAAGAGACAAACAACAAGCAACAGGTAATGAAAGCAAGTAAAGAACACAAAGAAATGGTAACCCAGTTCGGCCTCAAATGCCTACTCTGGGGGGATATCAATCCCGGTGAAAAGAACAATTTCACTAGACAATATGCTGAGTACACGTCGGAATACAATGGATGGTTACCTTCCACTATTCCTAACTCCAAGCAATTTATATGGTGTTGTTAACCTAAGCTCCCCTAGGTTTGAGCTCCCCTCACTTTTCACTCTTACACTCTCTCAGTGTTTCACTTCATTACAATAACAAATACCACATCAACAATTGTAAAATGCACTAGGTAAGACTTCGCCGGACGAGAGTCAAAAACCTAGAAAACCAAAAACACACACACTCTTGAAATGTTGGTTTTGGCAGTAAAGTGTGTTACCCTCTCCTAGGGTATAACATTCTCTTTTATATCTGACAACAAAAGAAAATGTCCAGTGATCGGACACCAAGACAGATGGCACACAACAGGATGAGGACAGCCAAAAAGCTGTCAGGAAGGCCACGTCGAATCCTGGTCGTACAGCAACAATAATGTTTTGTGCAATGCTAGAGACATCATCAAAAACAATAGAGTTTCCTGAACCAAAAGGTCAACTCAGTGTAACTACAATCTCCGCCTTTGGCTTTGAGAAGGCAAAACTCTATCCTGCGACAACTGAGCCCTCAACAAGACGCTGCAAGATTCACTCATGTCACAGTGACTGACAGGGGAAGGCAAAAGCACAGAACACAGGTAGAAAGCAGAAAAACAAAGTTGCAATTGACTCCCTTTTTTTCCAAGCAAAGACAAAAAGGAAGAGACTTAGAGTAAGAAAATTTATATTACATGCCAGAGGGTTCGAGGAGGATGAGGAAACAGGAAAAAAAAAATATAACAACCAAATTTTTGGCAAACATGGTGATCAACGAGAAGTCGAGGTAGGGTCTCCAGAGAACATCTTCTTCAAAGCTGCCACAAGGGTCTTATTGCACTCCGAGGACGTGGCAATGAAGGACTCCAAGTGTTGAATCTCATCCTGAATAGATAAGGCAATGAGCTTCCTGATATCCGCTGACATGGGCGACACAACTGGCGCATCAGATGAGAAGAACTTGGCGTGAGGAAGACTGGACTAAGGTGGCTTCTGAATGTCAGCTACATGGTGCTTCTGGAACAACTTGTAGTTAAATGTGATTTTGCTCGGATTTGAGCTGCAGGTCTTTAGTTACTAAGGAGTAAGAATGTCGGGGTGCTGGCGAAGAATGATCCCAGTAATCATAGCCGGGCAGGCTATGGGAAGCTTGATGGCGTCGGAGCCTGCATGCTTGATAATTTTAGAGTAGAAGAACTTCCCGAAATCCAATGTCATAACAGTCCCTATCATGTATAGAAATTGAGCAAGGGTAAGCAAGACACATGTGGAGTGAGCAGAGGGAAGCCAGTTTTTTACTCTGATCTTGTGCAAGACGGAGTACTTGGGGCTAAGTAGAGAGGTCGGTATAAGCCAGTCTCAGGCCAACCCTTCTCATCTTTCCCACCTGACAGTTCCTTCACAAAACCTGGAGGACATAGGGTCTTCAGACGCAGGAGCAACCAACCCCAAGAACTCGTGGATCACCTTGGGAGAGAGCGCGATGCACTTGGTCCTCACCACAACCTTCTGGAAGTTTGGGGAGGTCGCGTCATCGACCTGGTCTGGCAGGTTCACTATGAACTCCCGCTCCAACAAAGCGTGATATGAACCCACTGCAATGACAGAAGAAAAGAGGCCAACTTCCTTGAGAAGGTTGACGATATCAATGCAGCCCAGGGCCTCATCCGACAGCACATGCTCCGGGGCAATGATGTGGAGGATGACGTACTTCCATCTCCCTGCGTTCTTCAGGGTGTGGAAGGAGAGACCCATGATGGGAACGTCTGGCACTTCTTGCCGAAGGACCTTCTTCTTCTTCTTCTTAACGGGGACTCTCTCTTCTTCAACCTCTTCTTCAAAGACGTTAGTGACATGGTCTGCCACATCCTCTTCTTGCTCTTCTCCTTCTTGAACTTTTTCAACAGGCTTAACCTTAGGAACCCTTTTTCGCTTCTTTGCCTTGGCCACCTTCTTCTTCTTCGGCTTCTCATTCTTCTTCGGGGACGGAGTAGGAACAGACTCTTCGCCACGCTGAGTCAGGATCCCAGTGCCCATGACCTTGTCGAAATCCTCTTGAGAGATCCAATCATTCAGGCCCTCCTAATCTCCTCAGACGAGTACCCATTCCCCTTCAATTCCCTGGTCATTTCAGCAAGAGTCGGGTTGTCGACCTCGGCTTTAGTCTGGGAAGGGTTAGGGTTGTCAGAGGGGGTTTTTTCGACACTAGCCTTTTTCAGGCTTTCCGAGGTGGAGCATGGCATCGGAGGCAGAAGACATATTCTCTCTCTCAGGCATACTCGACCCAGACGGATCGGCATGTTGGATGTTGCTAGACGAAACCCTAGAGGGAGAAACAGGGCAAGAGAGTACAGTTCCATTTACATGGGGGAATGTGGGAAAATCCTCGCGAAGGTTGGGAGTTTCTGCTTGAGGCACAGGATCTCGGGCCGAACCATCGACCCTGTTCTTTTTAGCCTTGATGATTACCCCATGTCTATTAACCTCTGAAATGATCTTCTTCAAGCCGGAGAACTTCTTGTCACTTCCTTTCCCGCCGCTTTCAGCGACACAACCCTTTCATGTTCTAGTGCGAAGCATTTTAGCCGACACAATAGCAATTTGGCGCTGAGGGAAATGAAGGTGAACCAGAGGAAGAGAATTCGAAAAAGAACTGCTGACACAAGTGAGTTCAGTGAAAGTAATTATGACAGTTAAGCAAATCGTGACCTTTCTCGGGAAATAAACCGTCACAAAGAGCTTAACACTGAACCAATGGAACGCTGCGTTTCGAGATATCTCTAAAATAAGATAACTACCCCGAATGGGCCTTCTAGTGATCAAGACACAGGCTCAAACGTGCCTTAACCAGCCCATTAATTACTACAACTCGGGGATGCAAACCCCCAATGCAGAGCGCAATTTTTCAAACTTAATAATATCCAGGGTTTTTGTAAATGTGTCTGCCAACTGATTCTCGGTGCTGACGTGTTCCAAGGACAGAATCTTATAATTCACAAGATCTCTGATGTAGTGGTGCCTTATCTCAATATGCTTGGTCTTGCTTTGTTGAACTAGATTCTTGGCTATATTGATCTCGCTGGTGTTGTCATAGTACAACGTGATGACATTATGTGGAACATCGTACTCTTCCAGCATAGATTTGAGATAGACCAGTTCAGTACCAGCAGCACCAGCAGCGATGTACTAAGCTTCAGCCGTGGAGAGCGAGACACAATTCTGTTTCTTGCTGAACCAAGAGACCAAGTTGTTCCCAAGAATAAGCAACCTCCTGGGGTGCTTTTTCTATCATCAGAGTTGCCTCCCCAATCTGCATCCGAAAAACCCACAAGACAAGAATATGTGTCAAAGGAGTAGAGGATACCATAGTCGGTGATGCATGAATGTACTTGATAATCCTCTTGGCATAGCTCAGGTGGGTTGTAGTAGGTTGAGTGTCACGACCCGCAAGCGATAGCTCGCCCACGAACCGCGACTGATCAACTCAAATCTGTACATAACTCATAATATAAACACATAAATTAAACATAATAAAATAGTTTGCGAAAATTCGGGGAAATTTTTCGCGTTTATAACTTAGAGTCTTATAGCGACTCCTATACAAATATGTTCCGGAACGTTTTAACAGAAGACACTAACCCCCGATTAAGAAACCCCATAGCCCATAGGTCAAGGCAATACGCGCTCGGTCTCGGTCTTCAATCTCGTTTCCCGCTTACCACCTTTTCCCTTATCTACATTACCAAGGGTCATAAAACTATGAGTCGATTGACTCAGTAAGTGGGAGTCTATCTATAAAGTAAAACGACTAATGCCATGTGACGTGCAAACAAGCATACAAGAATGCAGAATGATTGCTAGATATCGCTAGAACATAACAATAGAGCATGACTGACGCGTGATATCACACTCTATCTATTCACTTGTCGTTCTGCAAGATCGTACATCCTCTTCTGCTACGATCTCCACAACGACAATAAGCCAGCCTCAGACCTCGAGCAGCAGTCTTACGGCGGCTTGGGTGTTTTAAGATTGGCTGGGATCCACTAGTGGTACCATCTTCATCTGACGTCGGCGCATGTGTGCCGCCTTGGCACGACAATGAGTTCACTCGAGGCGACTGCTCATTGCTGAATGGGTTCACTCTAGGCGACTGCCCATTACCATCGGGTTCGCTCGTGGCGACTGCCCGTTATCGTTGGGTTCGCTCGAGGCGACTGCCCTTTACCATCGGGTTTGCTCGTGGCGACTGCCCGTTATTGTTGGGTTCGCTCAAGGCGACTGCCCTTTATCATCGGGTTCGCTCGTGGCGACTGCCCGTTATCGTTGGGTTCGCTCGAGGCGACTGCCCTTTACCATCGGGTTCGCTCGTGGCGACTGCCCGTTACCATTCGGTTCTCCCCAGTTTTGAGTACTCAGCGCCATACAGACCACCTTGGTCTGCCACAAACACAAGTCGTTGACTTGTGGGTACCACCGACAACCGTTCAATTAAGGTTCAGGTACTCTACAGCACGCAGAGTACATACTCATACTACTACAGGAGAGCGACTCGGGATAAATCCCGAAGGAATTAATGTTTCTCTTTCGTGCTCGTTAAGTTCTTTAGAAAGAAGATTCGGGATGTGACTCCCGGTACTTCCACCCTTGGTTCGAATCCAAGAGTTTGACTTATGCTCTCCCGTCACCCTTGATCTAACCTATCCACTATGGTTAGCAAGGGGATCTAACAAAACAAGATAACATCGTGGTTGGTTCAAGTTAGCGTTTGAACCTTACGGGCAAAACCCGAACTAAATTTTCAAGCAAGAGTGGCCGAAGCCTTAACTTTCATGTTTATTCATTTTAGGGCTTTCACCTACTCTTGTTTACTAGCAAATAAATGCACAAACAAACAGGGTTATACCCTTGGTATGTAGTTGACTTAAGTCTCCACACTTACCCGGAAAAGATCGTATGGAAATTTGTTGACTTCCGAAGTTTCCTTGCTTTTCACACTTCTCGAGACTCTACACGTCCTAAAGCGTCGAGAATCTAAAACCTGAAGTTGAAATCTCATTAGTCAATGATTCGAGAGAAGCTGACGAGCTTAAGGTTCGTTATCGGGATTTACTGCGAGTCGATTTAGGGGTTCGAGAATTTAATTCACTTATTTCTCGGCTTTTCGGAATTTAAACTTATTCAAGACTCGTGCGAGTTCGTACCAGAGAACGAGTACGAAATAAAATCCAAATCATTATTTCACGAGTCTTAAATAAATTAAATCAACAATCCGAAAAATCATACAAACCGAGAATTCTGAATTAACTAACCAGAATTTAAATTCTCGAACATTCTTAAATAAATAATCCCTGAATACAATCTCAAATCCAAAATTAAAACTCGAGTCTAACACTATAAAGCGATAAACGACTCACGAGTGAGATTGAGCTCTAAAATCTCTTTCTGAATTCACTACTCTTGGGCTTCGACGCGCTCAGTTTCCGCCGATCTCGCTCGATTCTATCCGATCTGTGACTGAGCTGTGAAATTCAGAAATAAACACCGAGTCAATTTACAAATCCAATTCCCGACTCGACTTAGAACCCGAAATCAAATCACTAATACGTAACTTGTCACCAAAATCAAAACTTGTCATAAAATTCCATTCCAAACTCAAAAACGAACCAAACTTCAAAACCACTTCCAAATCACTTCTCAATTTCACAATCAACCAAAAATCAAACCGGGCATTAACTCAAAATAACTCCCCGAGGCTCAAATTTCATCAACCTAACTAGTGAACCAAAGCACATAACCAAGACCAAACTCACGGCCAAAGTAAACACACGGTAAAAATAATAATTTCAAGACCAAAACAATCTCGGCCAAAACTACTCAGCCAAAGATAAGGCCCACGGCCAAAATCAAGTCACACAGTCAACAATGACACGACCAAGCAAACAACCATAACCCAACACCGAAACCAAATCTCATCAATTCCAATCATCAACATCAAAACCCAGCGTAAATCACCCCGGAAACCAATTCAAAACCATCACCCACGCTCACAAATAGGAACCCCCAAATTAATTTATCCAAACCCTAACTCTTAAATTCAATTTGGGTAAGAGGGATTTCACCTTGCTTTTGGGAGAAATCAAACTCTTTGGTGCTCACTCTTCTCTTCACCGGCGTCCTCTATAGCTCGCGGCGGCTCAAGCTTCACGGCGGTCACTCGGTCTCAGCTGGACGGCGCGCGCGCGGCTCGGTGACGGAGCGCTGGGTGAGCGCGAGCAAGGAAGAAGAAGAAGAGAGAGAAGGAGTGGTGCTGGGGGGTTGAGCGGCCGGAGAGAAAAGGCTTGGGTGGTCGTTGCCGATTGAAATTTTTTTTTTCTTTGTTCTGGTTGTGTTGGAGCTCGCGCGGGTGAGAAGAAAAAAGAAAGAAGAAGAAAGAAGAGAAAGAGAAAGAGAGAGTGAGGTGGCCGAGAGAGAAGGAAAGAGAGAGGATAAGACCAACCGCGTGGCAGATCCTCATCGCGCCACATACGCACAGGTGGCCCACCCGGTTTGTGACACGTATCTCTTAAAACAGCCTCTCTTTACTCTTTTCTTTCAAATAGCTCCAAACACGTTACAATCACGTCCTTGTCACAAAATTTTGTGACTAAAACCCGTTCTCGCTTGAACTTTTAATTAAGTTATTCAAACCGAGACTTTCCTCGTTCGTTCTTGATTAATTTAAATATATTTAAGGTTTCCCGGAAATAATTCTCATCCTTGAGAATTTATTTCTTAAATTAAATTCCGGCATATTTCCTCGGAAAATAATTTATTATTCGAGACGAACTCGATAAACCCTTTATTTATTCCGAGATTTTCCATTACCTTAAAATAATTTAAATTAACTCTCTAAACTTCAACGTCCATAATTCATTCAAGAACTTACTTGTGAGACACGAAAGCTCATTTATTAACCGTAAATTACAAACGGCGAGATTCAAAAGTTTATCCTTTACATTGAGCCTGGAACCTTGCACAAACACCCACTAAGTAAGAATTGTCTGGTCGGCTAGCTATCAAATACAGGAGACTCCTGATCATGCTCCTGTACAATTTGGTATCAACCGGTTCAGCTCCATCTTCTTTAGAGAGCTTGACAATAGCAGAAGCTGGGGTCCTCTTAGGCTTTCCTGATTCGAGACCAAATTTCTTAACCAATTCCTTGGCATACTTCCATTGAGACAAGAAGATTCCCTCTTCAAACTGTTTGATCTGAAAACCCAAGAAGCAAGAGAGCTTTCCCACCATACTCATCTCAAACTCAGATTGCATCTGTTCCACAAAGTGGTCCATCATGGTATGGGACATCCCACCAAACACTATGTCATCCACATAGATCTGAGCGAACATCATCTCCGAGCCAAATCTCCTGATGAAGAGAGTTTGATCCTTCACCCCTCTGATGTATCCCTTCTGAGTGAGATATTCTTCAAGACGCTCATACCAAGCCCGTGGAGCCTGTTTCATACCATACAAAGCTTTGTGGAGCTTATAGACATGGTTTTTAAACTTAGGATCCACAAACCCCTTGGGCTGCTCAACGTACACTTCTTCATTCAGAATACCATTCAGAAAGGAACTCTTGACATCCATCTGAAACAGCTTAAACCTCTTGAGGCATGAAATACCAAGGAGTCGAATAGCTTCATGTCTAGCCACAGGAGGAAAAGTCTCATCAAAATCCAGGCCTTCAGACTGAGAGTAACCCTGAGCAACCAATCTAGCTTTGTTCCTCGTGACATTGCCAAGAGCATCAGATTTGTTCTTGAAGATCCATTTTGTTCCAATAACATTCACTTCCTCATGTTTGGGAACAAACTTTCAGACCTCATTCCTCTCAAACTGAACTAATTCCTCTTGCATGGCTATCATCCAGAACTCGTCACTAACAGCTTCAGTGACATTCTTTAGCTTAATTCTGGATGTGAAGCAAACGTTGCCTATCATTTCCCTGTAATTGACTAGTTCCTTTCTCCTGGTGATGACTCTTTCGTGCAGGTTCCCGATAATAGCTTATGTAGGATGATTCTTCTTGACTCTACTCGAGACTTTCTTCACCAGAGAGTCAGGATCAGCTCTTTCCCTTGAGACAGCGGAAGCTTCACCAGTGTCTCAAGACATCTTCTGTGACACCGTAATGAACATCAGGAGAGGCACTAGGTTCATCCTCCTCAGAAACACTGTCTTCATCATCGACCACCATATTCCTTGACTCAATGATACACTGAGTCCTCTTGTTGAAAACCCTAAAGGCAGTACCACTGGTTGTGTAGCCCAAGAAAATGGTCTCATCACTCTTAGCATCCAGCTTATTCCTGGGTTCTCTGTCAGCAAGAACAAAATACGTATTGCCAAAGATATGAAAATACTTGACATTGGGCTTCCTCTCCCTCCATATTTCATAACTTGTGCAGGACATGCCGGGACATATTGAGACCCGATTATGGATATGACACGTAGTATTTACAACTTTTGCCCAGAAGCGGACGAAAGGCACTACAAGAAATATGACATTTAGCTACGAAACTATCAGCGACGATAAAGTCGTCGCTAGTCATACTTTTAGCGACGATTCGGTCGTCGCTAAAATAGTATGAAAATTTGGTGTTAAAAATTCTAAAGTTTGGCGGCAAAGACATTTAGCGACGACGATATCGTCGCTAATTATTTTTTGTCGTCGCTAAGTTCGCGGGAAACTATATAGCGACGTTACTATCGTCGCTATATTGTTATCATTTCATTTATCGACGGTAATATCGTCGCTAATTATTTTCGAATTTTGACGAATTTTGAAGAGAGAAAAATACCTCCAATACTATTAAATCAAAAAGAATTAGCAACGAAATTATCGTCGCTAAAGATTTATGTAACCAATTAGCGGCGATAATTTCGTCGCTAATTATTTTTGAATTTTGACGAAAATCGAAGAGGGAAAAATTCCTCCAATTATATTAAATCGAGAAGAATTAGCGACGATAATTTCGTCGCTAATGATTTATGTAACCAATTAGCGACGAGAATATCGTCGCTAAATGTCTGGTAAAATTTAAGTTCATTTAGCGACGATATTTAATCATTTAGCGACGATATAATCGTCGCTAAATGTCTTTAAATACCAGATCGTAGTTCCTCATTTCATTATCACGCGAACCCTAAAAATTTTATCTCCTCCGATCCGAATCTCCCATGCTCATCGCCGTCCTCCGCCGTGTGTCGCCGTCCTCCTCACTCCTCCGGTTAGTCTATCTCTCCTCTCTTCTCTCTCTCCTCACATCTCTCTCACCTCACTTTTCTCTCTCTCCTCCAGAATTTCCCCGCCCGCCCGCGCCGGTCGTCCTCCGCCATTCCGCCGCCGACGCCGAAGTCCTCGTCCGTTGTCGTTCCGCCTCTTCCTCCGCCGTCCTCCATCCTCGTCCGCCGCGCGTTCTCCTCGGCCGGTCTGCTTCATTTATACGGTATGTATATATATATATATATATATATATATATATATATATTAGGTATAAATATTTAAATTAGTTATATTTACATAAATATTTACGTAAATATTTAAATTAGTTATAAATATTTATATTAGGTATAAATATTTAAATTAGGTATAAATATTTATGTAAATTAGAGATATAATTATTCATATATATAAATATAATTTAGGATTAGATTATAAATATTAGAGATATAAAAATTTACATGAAATGGATTAGAGATATAAATATAAATATTAGGAGTAGAGATTAATTATGAAATGGAATTTTGTTAGGATTCGTAGATTAGTTTAACGAAAATTAATTAGTTTCATAATTAAAATTGATTATGGAAAATTATGTAAAAATGAATAAAAATTGAAATTGTAATTAATTTTGTTAAAGTTTGTTATGGATTATGTATTTTGTTAAAGTTGGTTATGGATCATATTTACTAAATATTTACTCTGCGTTTTTTTTATTATTTTGATAGCGTAAATAGATTTACGTGGCTATTTACAAAAAATTAACGAAATGTTTGCTATTTCAAAATTTCTAACGTTTCGTACGGTTAGATAGTCACTGAAGTTGATGATTACTTAGAGTCCAAGTTATGTGTGAGACTTAATTTGCAACTTTGTATAGGCCCTATTGTGGTTTTCTTTATTTGTTTTACATGTACGACGTCGTTCAGTTAAGTAGTGGTGTTAGTTTATTTTGTTATTACTGTTGTGTGTACTCTTTGTATATATATTGTTCAAATGGTGTTGTAGTTACCTAACCAATTTCAAACTTGATTTTCATCAATTAGCTAACGTTTCGTTTATTTTTGTAAATTAGTCATTTATCAAAATTAATGTCTAAAATACTAGAACAATCATGTAAAATACTACT